>NW_021940291.1:9088331-9305983 GCF_001715985.3 Manacus vitellinus
GACACCCCCTGCCAGCCCCCCAGCGCAGCCCGGCCGCAAGGGCAGCGGGTCCCCCCATCGCCCCGAAAGGGTGGTCTGTGCCCCGCAGCAGCCCAGGGGACACGGCGCGGCTGGGCGAGCACAGGGGTGCAGGGAGCAAAAGCACTGTCCCAGCTCATCTCCCCGGGCCGAGGGCACAAATTCAGGGAGGCGTAAGAATTTGGGATGTAGTTACAGTTGCGCAAAGGCACAGACGCCACCACCCCCCACCACCTCCCCGAGGTGTTAACAAGAAAACAGCGCAGAATCAGAGGGAGTTTGTACGTGCAAAATGTGTCCGCTACTAATGAGACCCTGGGGTTGTAAATCGCATCGACGTGGAATAAACGCCACTGACGGCCACAGATAGATGGAGGGCGGGGGGAACCCGAAACAAGCTAAACTTTGGCATTTTAATTTTATAACCCGCTGGCCGTGAAGGAAATGCAAGAAATAAAATAGTTCATCAGGTCGGGATACTTTCAGAGTTCCAGCAGCGAGGCCAACAGCCGTAAGGATATGATGCTCCTCATTTCCTTCAGGGCCACGGGCTGCTAGTCAGGAAACTTTCAGCAGTGCAAAGGTTACAAGAACACAGAAAAAAAATGTGCATCAGATATACACATTTGAAGGAAGATCTCAAAGACATTCTGATAGGTAGCTTGCATATATTTACTTTTCAGAACAGGAAATTAGTAGTTTTTTCCCTTGTTATAGTAAATGTTTTTCCATTTTAATACCTATTGTTTTGAGAAACTGTAGTTTTCAGATATTTTCTAGACGAGTTATTGTAAGGAATATTATTAGTTTGCTTAATACATTATTTGATTTTCCCAAAAGTATTAATGACAAAATTAATGACAAATTATGTTTTATTCCTGTTTAGATAAACTTCTGAAGGCACTGGAAGAGAAGAAGATACAAAGCATGAAAGCACTGCAGAACCTGAAATAATAGCCACCAACACAATGAGGATTATTTCAGCTGAATATTCTGCCACTATATCTCTATGGAGTATTTTAATGGACCTTCAATAATGGGTTTCTACTTATTAGATGCTATTCTCCTAGCAAATTAAAAAATATAGTATATTGTTGCATTTTTTTGTTTATTAATTGTCTAGCACTAGTTACTGATAACACTACTGTATATTTTACCTTTTTTTTTTCTCCAGTCACTATATGCAGACAGGATGCATAATATTGTCTTCAAAACCACTGTGAAATTAACACTGCTGTTTTCAAGATTCCCAGCAGTCCATTGATGGTGTTCAAGATATGTGTGGCCAGGAAACGCAGTAACTGCAATACAAAATATAGTGGGGGTTTTTTTTCTCTTTTAGTTCTAAGTACATTAAATGTAACTTTGAGTCAATAGGTATGGTCAAAGGTCTACACCTCTAAGCCAGCTCTAAAAAACTACTTTCATGTTAGCATAAAAATCTTTTGTTACAATCACAGTCTTTGGTCTACCACAAAATTACAGAAGTTATGGCTTGAGTTAGCTTTTAACAGAATAGTCATATAACATTGATTTTCAATTAACATTTTACTGTTGTTTTAGGAATAACTGTGCTTAGGCTAAAGCGGTAGTTTTGAAGCGACAACATCCTTATGTTTGGAAGGCACATCCTTTCATGAGGAAAAATTAAAGATCTGGGGAACATTTACCATTCACAAGTGGTGCCATACATGGCATGGAGAATAACCTCACAAAGTGGTAAACAGGTTGATCAGACTGATAAAAAGATACCAATTACTTTTTCCTATTCTAATCCTAGAGCAGTAGGTGGCAGCATGAAATAATAAAGTTATGACCCTGAAGCTGTCATATTTTGGCAAACAGCTTTATTTTTAAGTCTAATATTTTAATCTGTGGTTTTCTAAACTGTGTTCCAGTTGCTCAACTGTGAAGCATTTTAACACAATATGATATCAAAATTTTATTTCCTATTACTGCTTATTACAGGATTCACTCTTATACTATCTCAGTCTTTCCAGCCAGATTCTGATCTACCGTACACAGAGTTCATATTAAAAAAAAAAATCTAATTTATAACTCCTATTTCTCAATCATCAAACTATAACAATCAGCTTTTATCAGAGCACTAGGAAATCTTAAATGGAATCTTACCCTCTGCACTGGCTGTTGCCAGCTGGTGTCCCTGCTGACATGGCAATCCTTGGCTTCATCTGCTGATCAATGGGCTTTTTAACAAACCAAAGCCTGAGCAGGGTGGTGAGACTGGGCTCTGTCCAGTGGTCTGGTGTTCCTCAGGCAGGGCATGGAGAGGGACTCGGGATGGTGGAGGTGGGAAGCCCAGGGGCAGGACTGGGGACAAGGCTTCTTTTAACACAGGCCTAGGGAGGGTCTCACTCGGGGTTCCTGCAGCCTCAGGGTGAGCCCCAGGCCCTGGCAGCTGCCTGTACACAGGGTCAGGGTCAGCAGTGGCCACTGTAAGCTTCTTTTTCTTTTACACTCAATCATCCATTTCAATTCAAACACCCTTCCCCTTTAGCTGGCTGAAGCCAGGTCTTTAAGCCCACCTTGGCACCATTTAATTGCTTCTTAGTTCTTTGGAGTCTAATTAATAATGCCGTGCTCTTGGCTAAACAGTTCTGTTTTCACTACTTTGCATATTTTAAGCTGTTTCACTCCAGACAGCACCATAAGTCACTTCCAAAGTGGGTTTCTTAAACGAGGTATTTTTACACCTGGTCAGGAAATGCTCACAGAACCACCCATGATTTATCTGTCTTTCCAGGCACATCTTAGAGGCTGAGGCTGTAAATAAACAAAAGGTAAATCTATGTGCCTAAAGAACAAAATTATCACTGGAACACCTTGGAAATCTGGACTGAAGTGTTTCACTGCTCCCTCTGCAGAATGAGGATAAAAATTCTCCCAAAGAGTTTTGAGGCTAAACCTGAAATGGTTAATTACTGTGAAAATGCAAATGGTTAAACTGAAATAGTTGATTACTATGAAATTGAGAATTGTCTCAGTGCCTAAACTGAGTATCAGAAAACAAACTTGGATTAAACATAAAGGGCCAAGACACAGAGGCCTTCAAAGGCTTTGTGCAGAAGTAAGAGCTTTAAAAATCAAATTAGGTAGCAGAGAAACTATCTTCATTTTTCCAAATCTGCAGAATAATTTCATTCCTTAACTACTCTAAGTTTTCCAAGGTTATTGCAAGGGCCTATAAGGGTTTCCATTACATGCCATCACTGCTTCCTAACTGTTACTTCTCAGCTTTTACCAAGTCTTTCACTTTGCATCCAGCTCTCATCAGCCGTTATCTGCTCGGGTTTTCTTGGCTTAAAAAAGCTGCTTTTCCCAACACACAGTTTAAATCTTTTTTTCCATCTGTTGTTCGGTTTTTCATACGCCCTTTACATTAAAACAACACTTCATATTTAATTACTGGGCGATAATGCAAGGAATAATGTCAGTTAATATGTAAGCTCAGCTAAAGTTGCCTGGGGACACACATCTACTGGAAAAAGTCATTTGGCTCATGTGCCAGAACAAGGCAGAATGGTCTCCCTTGGCCAGCATCACCCACAGCACTCTTCTATCAGGATACTTTGGCCAAAGCCCTTTCACTGAAGCATCTCCACATTCCAAGATGATCATTAAAGAATGGTGGAGAGAATCACTGGATGTGTGATTAAGTAATACCCTTCTGTGTGTGTGAAGTAGCACCTACAAAAGGAACTTAGAGACTCTAGGAGAAACATGGGACACATGATGTAATATTTCTGCCTGAAAGTAATCACTGTCTGTACTCTCAGTTGGAACTAGTAACACACTCACATGCATGAATTCAGCAAGGGAGTAATAAGCTTGTCCATACCTGGACAAACAACCAGGTTATTAATACATAATGGCACATATGCTGATTTTTATTTGCCCCTAAACATTTTATTTACCTTTATTTTTCTTCTCTGTTTCCACCTGATCTTGTTATATCCAGTAATTTGCTCTCATCTTTGCAGGCCTATGGGTTCATCTGAAAGCTAATGTGTTTATAATTTCTTTTGTAACAACTAAGCATACATTAAACAGAACAGCATTCTTACTGCATTTTCTTTTATTCACAATGTTTGTGACATTCATTTTTTTAATTGTTTCTGTTCTCTCAGACTGCTCAGGCGTGGCTAAACCTGATATTTAGATGCTGGCATAGCTCAGACCTCTTTCATACAGCGGCCTTGTGACTCAACAAATTGCATTCCAGAAAGAAACATTAGGCTACAAATTTGATTCATGGGCAGAGATCTCAAAACATTATCAGTAGGTTGCTCCCATTTCCAATTCTAAACAAAGAAAACTTCTCCTAAAGCAGATTGTCACGTCTTTGCAGCCAACACAAGGGCTGAGCAATGACAGCTGTCTTGCTGAAAGAGCTGTGTCTACACCTGCAGTGATATCCAGGTGCTCCCCAAGGAATGCCCTCAGGTCTTTCATTTCTGAAACCTGGAACAGCCTTGGTTGCTTTATGATGGGAAAAATTAGGTACAAAGCCATTTGAAAACAAGAATGCATTTAAACTTTAAAGTATTTTATACCGAACAGTTGGGTCCATTAAATTTCAGGCTGTTATATTTAAGAGTTTGCAACATTAAAATTCTCCAAATAGATACTCAGCCTTATTACAATGGATCATTAGAATTTAAATTAATCTTCAGAGCTGCATTAATTAGCTCAGGGACAGATTACAAAGGAAATCCAAGAGCAGTAAGCTATCATAAAATGATTTTTCTGTTTTCAGCAGTGTATGCTGCACGATAAGATTCACCTGTCCTGAATATTCAGAGCAAAGATCTCAACATAAAGTAGGGAAATCAAGAGCAGCACTTAACTCTAGGAAACTTGTCCTCTTTTGTTTGTTTGGGAGGTGATGTTTCTTAAGGTCACTGACATCTAGATGCTGGATCAAAAAGTTGCCAATCAGGAAGCAGTCCATAAGTGGTGCATTTGGCTTTTCTAAGAAAACATAATTATTAATAACACAAGTCTCCTGTTTAATGTTACACACTAAAAACATACATTTTTGAAATAGGCTGAGATTTTAGTGTATCTTGAGAAAAGCCAGAACAGCCTCTTGAGGCAATTTAAGCACTCACAGTCACAGCATATATATATATATATATATATGTATATAAAAATATAAACTGTATTTTAAGTATACCATCTGTCCAGAACCTTAGTATTGATACATACACTAGGAAGTTCATTTATCCTGTATTTTGGGAAGATCCTTTCTTGCCTTTTTTAAGTCTAAATCTACAAAGAGAGGCTTTGTACTAAAACAAACTTTTTAGTCCCAATTTCTTACATCACAAATAGCACAAAAGCAGTACTGTCAGAAGTACATAGCTTCATTTTCCTTTTCCTTCAGTATGACAGCATGAAACTTGGGCCTGAATAAATGCTGTTAAAAACCACAGTAACTGACTGAATAATAGGGGAATGCATAGAGGACATTAAGGTGAGAACAAAAATTCACAAAGGAAACGCAGAAACACAAGATGTCCTCAAAATTCACAGTCTTGCTGGTTAGTGCACTGCTCACCTCTGTGTAAGGTAGGAAAACACCCTTCTTCAGGGGGAATGCCACCGCTGGAATACATGGGTTAGACTTGTGTAGTTCTTAAAACTCCTTTCCTGTCCTTTGCCAGGTTCTGCCTTGAGGCCACGAGCAAGGGGACCCCTAAGCAGCCCAGAAGCCTGGAAGCTCCAGGTAAAAAGAAGGCTCATGCTTTAAAGCACTGATCTAAAGAAAAGGACACAGCAGGAACAACCAATAAGTAGCAACACGGATTTTGAGACGTATTTTATTTAATGTGCAAAACTGCCAAGGAAAACACATGTACAACTTTAACTAAGCTATAGCCACTAACATGAAAGAAACTATTCTATGTACTCATAAGCTTCATTTCTAGAATCACCCTATGGCTCAGAGTAAAAACACAGTCATTTGGTAATGACCCAGAACATTTTAAATGCCTTCTTTTCAGTCATATATAAAATTCTACCATCGTTATGGTTCTACATTTGTAATTGCAAAAGGAACCAGTTCTTGGAGATTTCCCTTCTGATTGCATAGTATAAAATTTTAATTAATTATTTTCTTCTTCTTTCATTTGAATCCCTCCTAGACTTGGCTTTAAATTCACTCTCAATTTTGCAGCTTCAGAAAACTAATTTTCCCATTTACAGCTGAAACACTCATAAATCTTGAGCAAATTTCACAGACACAGCCATTACAGTTTAGTTGAATCAAGCTGTGAACACCAAAGTTAGCATGGATATTTGTAATCATGCAGAGCTAGTCCTTTCCATAAGTCAAAGATGTAAGAAAAGTTCATTTCCTTGGAAAATGAGATCTGTTGCATGGGAAGCGAGGTGATTTATTGATATAAATTCTGTAAATCTCTGTAAAAAAGTGCAGAGGCTGTTACTGGAAAGGCTTCCTAGAACATACTGAAATATTATCAGGAGGTGGGGTTTTTCTTGTAAATTCACATCTATTTAAATGCTACCAGAGGAACAGGCAATGTATAGCCTTGAACAATTACCAAAGCTCCATGAAATAATCAATAGTGCTTCATACTAAAGTATCCACTTGCACTCCAGGGTTTCAGCAGGGCTGTGAGGAGGGGTAGTCCCTTCACCCTGCTTTACAGATGGGACACTGAGGCACAGTCAGATTAAGCACCTTGCCCAGGACCAATCCAAAATCCTGAACAAAAATCAAGTGACCTCCGATCTCCCCATTTCCAGCTACCCATAACCAGAAAGCATAATTCCTCTCTTTGCACAACTTTAAGATCCTTGTGATGGCTAATTTAACTGAGGGATTACTGGATCAGTCCTGTTCTCCTTGAAGTGAGCAGGTGTTTTGCCAATAACTTCAGTGGAAGGTGTTATCTATGCTCACATTTTGCTTTAATACTAATATGATTTCTGTAATCATCACAAAGCAGAACACAGGCCAAAACCAAGCAATGCCACAGCTATTTGAAAATTCTGTCACATGTGTTGGTTACTACTTCTATCACACCAGCAGCATATCAGTGAGGTAAAGAGTGCACCTCTTTGTGTACACCAATGTAAAAGTCAAATTCAGAATGCACAGCAATAGCAAGAAAGACATCAAGTGAAAATAAAAAGTCAAAGAGCATAGGAATATCTGTGCTTTCTAATGAGATCCAAAGAACCGCCCAGAACGGACTCTTTTGTTGGGCCTGAGCTGTTTCTGATGGGTTGCTAAATCCTAACCCAAAATTTAAGCTTCAGTAAGATGAGTTCTATCATGGCTTCACTGCCATTTTTTTTTCTATCAAATATGACATTGGATACAGTTTGAAAACTCAACACCAACATGAAATGAAAAAGCATTCCCAGTCTCTCTGCCATAGAAAGAAATACTAAAATTAATTTTTTGGTGGGTAAAGTGTTTGGGTTTTTTTTTTCTAATTGTAGTGTGAAAAGTAGTAGATAGAGAAAAGGATAGAGAGTAAACTTCCAAGTTTGCTTACATTCAGATCTCCCAAGTTTATAAGTCTGAAATAGAATTAATATTGTTAATTCTGTTAATATTGTTCATTTCGTACCGTGTTAACAAATGAAGAAATCAAAAGCTAACCAAATACATAAACTGATTCAAAGCAGTTAACTTCAAGACTTTTTGACCTGCCATAATAACAAATTCATAACCACTTAGTGTCCATCCACTGCTGAAATGCAAGGTTTACTACCTATTCTTCTACCACAGTAACTTGCTTTTTAGGTGCTGGTGGATCCCTGGCACAGGGTGCTGTATTCTGCTGCATCACATCTCAAGGAAGCTATTAGTTAAGTTTGCTGGTGACACAGGACCTAAAAGCCACTGATTCCATGCAAAAAGCCAGAGTTCAGGACCCACAAGTTTCTGGTTTAATAGCTTAAAAAATTGAAGTTATACACAGGCACTCTTTACAAGGTCCCACTGGGGCTGCAAAAGTCAGTGCTCCTTGCCAGATAAAAGAGATTTTAACTGATGTCAGTGTTTGTTGTGGTGTTTAGACACTGATTTACAAAGCACAGAAATGCACTGAGCTGCAGTGAAAAGGGGCATACTTTGGAAGAGAAATTCACCTCCTTTCTAAATATTGTACTCAGTGGAATCAACTGCCCGTATGATTTACAATCCTTTGCAGCCATTATTGCCTCACAGGTAAATATGTGTTTATAAAGTTACAAAATTATTTACAGAATGCAATATAGTTTCTAGCTACTCCTTGGGAATTAATTGAGTATGAAAAATTCATGAAAAGTCAGGCACTTCTTAAAACAAGAATTATTTTTAATAAATGAAAAAAAAATAATCAAATTTCTGGAACACCTCTTCATGATATTTGTAATTATTTTCAAGACATCTGCTATACATTTGACCACCTCTTTGAAACCTATTTCTCATCTAACAGAACAACTCTGAGATCAAACTCTTCATCACTGCCTCCGTACACCTTAAGGAACCTGAAATGAATAGGGACAAAGAGATGGACAAATAAAACTAGTTTTGAAAAAATATTTTTGGACACACACGTATAGATATATTCAAGTATGATACAATACTCATAAGAATATGGTCTTAAGGTGATTTTAAAAGCATGAAATATTATATGAATTGGGGGGCATTTCAACTGTTTTTAAAATCAGGACCTAAACCACCTTTCTGCCACGACACTTTGGTGGCTGTAGTTTTTATGTCTGTGAGTATTAAGGGTAACTCAAAGGGCAAATGTGTTACACAGGGTAGTCTACCCATTTCACAACCCCCTCAAAATCTCTGTCTCATCTCCCATGTCTTACACAAAGCCCAAGCAAAAAGTTTCCTGAGTAACAGGAATCACCAGATGCCCAGTTTTCTGATTGCTTTCCACTTGCGGGGCAAAACAATTTCGATCAAGGATGTGCAATGCAGTTTTTCTCAGTAGAGATTCTTCAGTATTAACCAGCCTTGCCTTTATGACTTGGCCATCCTGAAAGTCTCTCTTAAAGAGCAAGTCAGAAAGCAATTTATTCACTGACCTATATAAATCTCATTTCCACAAGTTGAGTCCTGCATTATTTATCTACGAGAGAAAGGCAAAAGTTTAAAAAAAGCATTCTAAAAGAGTAACCTTATCCTTAAAATGGAAAAATCTAATTTTGAGCTATTTTGATAGGCATTAAAAAAAAAATAATAAAAAAAAATGTTACTCAGTCCTGGAGTTAGGGCCAAAAAATATAACTGATGAAAAGAAAGTCTACCACAAAAAGTTACCACTTGAGATAGTGATTCCATTTAGCACTGTTATAAAGTCTGCATACTCTATAACCACATCTTTCTTCCTCCCTCCTCTCCTCCCTCCTCCTCCTAATGATGTAGTAAAATAAGGATTCCGTGCAACTTGGTATTTTATTACAAGAGATTGCTTTGAGTAACTGGTGTTAATTACGGCACGCTCTCACATGGAGCTGCACAGAGAATGCACATGGCTTACACAAAGGTGTGGAAGCAGGAATCTATACACTCTCTTGGGACAGGACTGAGTGTTAATTTATGTGTATCAGTCATATCAAGGAATGCACCTTGCTGGGAGCAGCTGCCAAACACAACCATTGTCTATAGGTACGAGTAATGCACAACAGAAGGTCCACGGCTTCCAAACCCTTAAGGTACTCCTGACCTGTTAACAGCCTTCAGATCGTCTCACACTTGTTTTCCCATCCCATTTCAGTCAGCAAGGAAGGGGAAGACACTGAGATTTGTTCATGTACAAGAAGTGCAAGGTCAGGACCATAAGTTACTGGGCACAGTGTTTGGAACTGCCCAGAATGCAAAGGATGAACAGGGTCAGCAAAATGATGTGACTTCTGCTAGCTCAGAAAACTTGCTGCTCTCAAGCTCCCTCAGCTTTTAGAAGCTGGCAGTTAACTCTTACATTGGCAATGCAGGACTAAAAAAACATACTTTAAAATGTAATTAATAGTTTAACAGTCAGACATCTTGAAATATAATGAAAACTGTGGTCAGCTTTGTATGTATCAGCCTTTAAGCAAAACAGTTCTGCCACTCAGTCCAGTGCTGCTTTTTCTACTTGCTTCTCATTTTTATCTTACATTTCTTACAGCTCACATTTTCAAAGTTAGTCTGAAAAAGAAATGATCACTATGTAAGATAATGTCCCCATCTCTATATATAGGATTTTCATGCACTTCTATCAAGTTCTACCCATAATATTATTGGATGCAAATATTACTCATACTTCTAGACTGAGTGCTAGAGGTTCTCTCAAATCCAGATAATATGGTCTTCTCAAAAAATTACTGTCAATTACTTTATCCTCTTAAAGTTACTGTTCTATTTATGTTAGGAAATATCACATGTAATTTACCAACTGAAAGTGGTCAGTACGCAAATACCAAGAAGTAATTATATGTGCATTTCATCTGCAGTTGTTTCTACTGATTATTTACAAATCTGAAGACAAAGAGTGGTCAGAAGATCAACAGATTTTGTACACAGAAAACAGTATTTTCACCTAAACATTTGATGTATTTTTAAATAAAACTGGGGCATTAAGTAGAAAAACCTAAATTACTACACTTTTCTCAGTAAAAATGGCATGGATATATTCGAATGAGGATATAACTTTAAACACAAATACTTTCTTCTTTGAAATCAGTATTGAAAAACTATATTGTAATTGTAGCCATACAAAATGTTTATTATATTACAAATTATTTGTACACTATATTTTCACTTTATCATTGCTTTGTGCTCAGACAGTATAGATATTACAGCATGATTTTTCTTTCCCAGGAATGTCCTTACTGTCTTGATATAATCTTACTTTGTACTTAAAAAAAAAAATACAGAAACGTATTACAAGCAGGATAAAAAGGCATTATGAATGAAGAAGGTAAGATGGTTTTGTGAATAAAGTGCACCACAATGGTTTCAGAGTGATGGTTCAGAAAATGTTCAATAGACTGCACATCATTGATAACAATACCAAACAAAATTAACTTTAAAAGTCTAACTGGTCTTCCTTAGTAGAAGAGTACTTTGTTTAACTTTACTGAAATGGTTTTTCTTTCTAGAAGGCTGTTTGGGGTTTTTCTGTTTTCTACAGGCACTCAAACCCTGTCCATCTCTGTAATTGCCAGAATTTTTAATTTCCAGTATGGCAAGATATATGACTCATCATGTAAAATATGTGAGACTTTACCCTCCCATATTTTTCAATAGAACTATTAACTCGCTAAAATTTAAGAGTGGGAACACCAATTTACACACCGAGCTAAGTGTCCCAAAGATGGTGTTTAAAATTGGTATGTCCTACCTCCTGTGACTTTTTTTTTGGGGAATACATCATAACATTACCCTTCCCAGCTCTGTGGCTTCAGCACGTCCATCCATGTGATCACTGCAGCTTCCAGACTTGCAGCTTTAGGATAATGCTGCAAAACAGGAGTCTAGGACACAGAAATTTATTTCACAGCTCATTTCACTCCCATTGCATAGAAGGGCCTATTTACTTGCAAAATTTCACTGGGCTAAATAGAAGAATCGTTGAAAAGCTGAGATAACAAAGCTGATGCGAGATGTGGCTGATGTGACTTGGAGTGGATTTCGCTTCCCAAGTTAGGTTAAGCCAGTTATGAACCAGCTTAGGCTAAATAAAAGTGAGCTGCTCTTCCATTATGTCTGCACTTATGTTACAGTGATCCAAATGACAGAAAAATAAGCAGAATCCTGCTCAAGGGGTTCTAGTGAAATTCCTATGTATAGATGAAGCCCAAAAGAGAAACTCAGCCTTGCTCTCAGTGCATGAAGCTCCCACTGAAGACAACCAGAACAAGCCCTTTTATGGCACATTGAGTCTGGCCCAGTATTTTGAAGTTGCTATTCTAAAGTGTGATGTTCTCAGGCAGCTATTAATTCAACACAATTTGGCTGTATTCTGTTACACTGATGAGATCAGTATTACTTAGTTGACAGGTAACTGAGACAGCAGTTGGTCTTTACTAGACTTGTATTGATATGAAAGATTGAGTTTCTTTGGTTGTTTAGTATCCAAGTCACCCAAATGTATATTTTTGTACTCCGGACATAGCATGTTTAAATCAATCATTAAAATTACCAGAATTTTTTTTCCTTTCTTTTTCTTTTTTTTTTTCTTCTCGGTTTATGGAAATTTTCTGACTATAGCAGACTAGTCACTTATTAAAATATACAGCACATATATACATACAAATTACAAAAATACATTTTATTTATATCTGATTTTAAATAATAAAAATGAAATTTCACATTTATTGAAAGATTAACTAGCATTCCAAAGGCTTCTGCAATATTTAAGGTATTGGAGCAGAAGATATCTGTATATTCTAGGATAACTATGTATCACAGTCTCAGTAAGGGTTTGTAATATCATTATAAGGGGAAAAATAGCTCTGCTTTAAAAGTTTGTGCTTTATCAAATTTCTGCTTCTATCCTGTTTTCTAGTCTTCTCTCTCCTTCTTTCAATTTACTGGTGGTCAAAAAGCTAAACTAAGTTCCCTTCCTCACATCAGTAAAGACCAAAGAAACTCAGGGAAATGAAATGATCAGACAAAATAGTAATTGAGAATAACTAAATAACTTACTGAAATGAAGGACATTACCTTTAATTCCAGTTGACATCAAACACGCCCAACACAACAAATTTTGCAACATCTTCAGTTCCCAAAGCTAAACTGCTGAAGGAACTGAAAACAATTTTTCATGATCTCCAACTAGTTTGTACAACTGCAAAATATTAACTACTGTCCCATTCAACTGGTTTGATATTCTTTTGGGATTGGATTCATACCACAATGCAGTTTAACGATCAGTGACCTTTATCTTGCACAATGTAAAGTCAGCATAATTTCTGGCAATGCTCTCTTTTTCACAGAACATTAGTATTTTTGTTAATCCATGTAACTGTTAAATTATTTACATGTTAATATAATAATTAGGTCCTCTACATTCAGAACTTCCTAGATGCCCATTCACTGTTCCAGTGTCATCAACTGCAGCTTTGGGTAGCACTTTCTGGCATCACTTTAGTAGATAGCATTGTTTAAGAAAAAGAAAAAAAGAACTGTGTTGAACAGAGGTTTTCTTGTCCAAGCAGGTGTATTCATTTTTTCCAGGTTGGAAAAAGTTAAAGGTCTCAGGTTTACCAGCTTCACATGCATTCAGAGTGAAAAGTCTGATTATAGAGCAAACGCGAATAACCTTTTTTCATTCTTCTTGGAAGCTTTTAGCACCAATATCCTTTGCTGGCCCTTTGTGCACTGTATTCTCTCACACTGAAAAAAGTCTCCTCCATAACTAAGTGGTGGCACTGATGGACAAGGTAGCCACCAATTATCAAAATATCATTCACCTTCTTCACAGCCCTCTCTTGTTTCACTTCTTTGTACTGTTAATAAGATGAAGAGAATCGGAGCTATTTACAGGACATTTATTTGTATTACTTACTCATCTTGAATTCTTTTGCTTTGAATGCAGTCTCTGGAATGAAAAGGCTGAATGACTCCCCACAGGTGAGATCAGCATCCCTTATACAATGTCCTGCAGCAAACAATTACCATGGCCACCACCACACCGACCGTGGCCTTTAGCCAACCACGTTCTGTGGCATTTTCTTCTTTAATCAAAGCTTTGACATGCAGAAGTTATTTTCAGCAGCTCTGCCTTTGGGCCTGCAAATGAAACATTGTGTGGAGCAGACATGTTCAGCAGCATCTCTGGTGATGATGGCTCATAATACTAGAGCTAAGTGACAAACAATTGCATATGGTCAATCTTATCCACACGAAACAGTTTCCTGGCAGCGTTTCCTCAGCTGGCAAGCAGGATTACATATCTTCAGAGTCCTGTTGCTCTACTCTAAGTCATTTCATAGCGTTGACTTTTCAGACAGATTAAAATGCCATCACACTTCGGCGCAATTCGCAGCAAGTTTGTAACTGAAAATTAAAGCAGTCACTTCCTTGGCTACCCCAGGTTGCAAGGTACAAATACTGTGCACAAAAGACATTAGACTTGGAACTCAAACATATCGGTTTGCTTCTTGGCCAGTTTGGCCACTTCTTCTCTTATTGCCTTTACCAGGGCAGCCGTGGAAATGTTGGTGAGAGGTGCATCAGAGGGGTCGTTTTCCGTCAGGCTCTGCTGGGAAGCTGCTGTGGATGGCAGAGGAGCCTGTTCCAGGCTGGGATGCATGCCTGCCTGCTGGCTGTACTGCCGAGGGAGGCGTGACGGGGAGTTGTGTTGGTAGCGGGGCCTCGGATAAGCCTCGATGTACCCAGGAAGTGGAACCTGTAGAGAATTGTAATTATACAAAGTTACAGAGAACAACTGATCTGTGGTGCCACCTGCCAGGTAGCACAAACCTCCCTGGGCCGGAGTCAGATGGAACAGACAGGACCATACGAAGGGAATGCAAACCTCATAATCCTAAGCTTCTGTTTACAAATGTTTAATTTGGCACGTGCCATTTATGCACGTGTCCGTGTACCAGGTACTCAACTCCCAGCTGTGGCAGCAAAAACACCACCAGGCAGGGGAAACACTGCACGTCCTCGTTTATCATCACCTCAAAAAGTCAGAGGGAAAAGTTTCTTTCCGAAAGTGTGTTCTCTGCTTACCATTCCTCCTGAACATTTCAGTTTTAAACAGACAGCATGACTACATTTCAGGACACCAAAAAGCCTGGAACAGAAAAGCAGAGTTTTCTGATTTGCAGCCACTGTCTAATCCAAGTCAGCCAAGTCTCTGGTCTCACTTTTCCTGGTAGGAATGCAGTAGATCCAGACAACGGAGATAAGCTCAGGTATGCCAACTTGGAAACTCAAGACTGAAAAGAATGTTTGATTCTCAGAAGTATCAAGATTTCTGGCTACATTTAAAAGAATCACATGGGGGATTCACAGTTTTACTCTGTTGTAACTTCTCTGATTTCAGCCCCCTGTTACACCAGCTAAAACTAAAATAATAATGTAGGCCCTTTAGTCACTGCGTGAGATTTAATTTCTTCCACAAATCCATGAACCACGATACCAGTCTTCACAGCACTCAGAAGATTTTAACACATTAAATAAAAATAGTATTTATATTTTGCAGAAGAGTATAAAAGAGCCCTTAATTTTAAAGCAGGCTTTATGTTTAAAGCCTTGACCACTAGGATTTACAGATGCTCTTTGCAATCTTGGATATCCATCAAGCAATGAAGAGAATGTCAAACAGTACGGAATGATGAGTCAAACATAGGAAGCAGGCATGATATGAAAGTGATCATTAGATGCAGGCACCTCTGTTTAGTTTACAGCAGATTATTAAAAAGATGATTTCAGTAGGACAACATGTGAACACACCACTAGAGGCCACCAGGTTACTGATTTCACCAAGCAGCATCCAGCAGTCTGGAAGGTAAGTGCCTTTTCCCAAAAAACTTAGTGCTTCAGTACTTACCATTTAACTCAGAAAATAACATATTATAGTAAATTAAGTTTCCTCTGTTCCCTTTTTAACAGTCCAGGCTAGTAAAAATGCATGAAAAGTAGAGAATTTTAATTTTCTTCTTACAGATATTAAGCCTCTGTTCTTGCTAACTCTAAGAAAATCTTGGAAGTACGATCAAGTTATAATATAAAGGCTCAGAAACCAAGACACATCCAGAAACTCTAACCCTGATTATTACTTTAGATGTTTATACTTTTCACTTTTATTTAGGCTTTCTGACCATGCTATGTCGTTAACACTATCACTAGTTCCTCTAGTAATCATTTTCAAATAAAGACAATTTCTTGACAGAATTGCATTCGTTGGGAGATATAAATTCATTGTCGAAACTGCAGTGGTTTGGGTTTACATTTTTACCTCTTCTGCAATGCCACTAGAGGGATGAAAGTCTGAGAAACAAGAAGTTGTTAAAGCTCTGGGATGGGTAAGTGAAGTTAAAGGGACATTTGTTTCTTTTGAATTCTATAGTCACCGCTACTTTTCAGACAGATTCTTGCATCCCTCTCCATTCCTCTGTGTATAGTCCACTGGCTCTAACTGTGCCACCTCTTTCCCTGAAGACAAGGAAACACTCTTCTCCTTCCAGAGGAAGGAACTTGGAGCTGGAGACTTGTTTTCCAGTTTTGTCCAGTTTGTTTTCAGTCTCCACTTTTAGCAAGTGATATCTAACTATTTTTTCATGAGACTGCAGCCAAGAGTAGGGATACAAAAGGGGAAAAAGAATGGAAGACAGTAAAATAGCTTTCCTTATCTGTTTTGTGGCTTTTTTAGTTATTAAAGTAAAACTTTAAAATTGCTATGATACAGCAGGCCTCCTGGATTTAAAATGTCAGTAAGGTTAAAAATACACACACAAAAAATCACTCAAACACAAAAAAAACCCAAACAAACAAACAAATGAAAGAAAACCACAACAAAACAAACAAACAAACAAACCCCTGAAACAACAAAACAACAACAATAAAAAAAAAAAGAAAATAGGTTTTTTCATGCTTTAAAAGGCAGCTCTGGGAAGGAAATCTAAACAACAGCATCACAAGCCTCCAGATGTCAGGGCACTCCAGCAGGTGTGCTCACCTTACAGAGGAACATCTTTTATTTTTTCTTGACAGTTCTGCCTACAAATTCAGACTTGCATCTCAAAGTCATACTGAATTCTTTTCCTCACAGGCATCAGGAGCAGTAAAAAAGTTTGACAACAAACAGCTGCCCCCAGGAACATTTATATGACCATGTTGTCTCTTGCTTAGTTGCTCAAAGCCAACTTGGCCTTCAACTGCAATTCACTAAAATATTCTGTTAATGATTTGCACAAGGAAATAGAATCTATCTCCCAGTCTTTTTAGCCAAAGTGGTTCTGCATAAATACCAGATGTGAGCTCAAACAGCAGAATTGATCTTTTTTTTCCCCTAGTGGAGAAAAAGCCCTACATTTGAGAAATTGTTTCAAACATGACAAACTACTGCAATTCATTTTAGGATGTTCCAACTTCAATTCTTTGAAATGTAGGTTTACTTTGGGCTAAAAATTACATCTGTTCCAGTCTAGGATTGTGCAATTAATTATTTAATTTATGATCTGTCACTCCAGCCTGCAGAAGAACTCGAAACACTGCACAGCAGGGTTGCAGCAGTGCAGAGCTAGGGTTCTGGCTGTCTGGAGAGAAGCCTTCAGGAGGCAAAGACGTTCCCCAAATTTCAAACAGCACAAGGCCACCTTGAGAGGCAGCATCACCCTCTCCTGTCACGTGTCTATCCAAATATTTAACCTCTGTCTTGGGAAAGAAAAATTATATCTAACCCGCCAACTTTAAACAGGTGCCTGACCCTAACCTAGTGAATTATTTCACTGTCTAAAGACCTTGCTCACAGTCCATGGGATGGCCAGCTGAAGTATCTGTGCCCTCTCCTATGGCTTTTCACTACTAGAGATTATTCCCATTCGAGGAAAAATTATCCTTGCTGACCACTTAAGAATTACTTAAAACACCTCCTGTGTGAATCACAGAAAACATAAGCAGTGAGAAAAGCAGGGATGCTTACAGAGTCTGC
This sequence comes from Manacus vitellinus, assembly GCF_001715985.3. Lineage (NCBI taxonomy): Eukaryota > Metazoa > Chordata > Aves > Passeriformes > Pipridae > Manacus > Manacus vitellinus. The sequence goes on from NW_021940291.1 coordinate 9,106,001, forward strand.
CCACTGGCCTGGCAGCTCACTCTCTCCAGCATAGGGCATCCAGGCCTGGTTCCTGTATGCGGTGGGTGGTGTCGGGATGAAATAGCCCGTGAAGCCAGGTCGGTTTGCTGCTGGTATGGCAAACACTGCTGGTACCGTATTTCCTATTAAATAAATAAATAATAATAAAAAAGAGTAGACATAATTAATAGCTGAGATTTTCAGGTATAAATTAGAAGACAGCGCTGTGAAACAACTTCGCTGAATGGTAATTTTTTGGGGTTTTGGGGGGTTTTTTTTGTGAGAATGTGATCGCCACTGGTTGTCTGTAAGGTTCCCACTCTCTGGAAAGAGCATCTCTATGATGCTCTTTCAAATCATCTCTATGATTTGAAATACTGGAGAAAGCAAGATTGGCAGTTGTCCTTATAAACCTGTACAGCCTTCAGGTACATACAAGGACTTAGTCTTTACAACTTGACCCTTGTAACAGCTGATCTTCATCAAAACTTTCAATCATAAGAGAAAAGGCTTTTTTCCCCCCTTACATTTGCTTCCTTGTATTCAGTTTTTAGCTGTTGTTACCATGGTTTTTAGCATAATGCACCTTTCTTTTCATGGTTTATGCAATCTTTCTTAACATCTCCAGGCACAAAACCTACAAAAATGAGTGACTGATATGTTTAGCAGGCTGTACTCCCAACAACTCCATCATGAAACTTCATTGCTTCTCTAAATATACCAAGGTTCTGCCTGCTCAATTCCTTTCCCAGGAACACCCTATGACTGCAATAAACTATGCAGCTTCAACTTAAATAAATATTTCCAAGGGAATTTGTTGACACCAAATCTGGTTTATCATGTCTTCATCAAGATGCATGCAGAGGGATGTCCGGGAAGCCACCCACTAAAATTCACACTCTAATTCGAGTGGAAGAAACCAGCCATCCTAGCATAAGTTTCAGCCAAATCTCTGGGTATGGTTACACCTGCTTTCAGGTAGGATTTATTCCTGTGGCTCAGAGATGCAGAGGGCAATGTGGTTGTTGCTGCAGTTACAGAGATTACCCACAGGCTGCCTAGAAGACCAGATGTGCTCTCCCATTATTGCCCTTGAGATTTGCTCTCATAACCCTGTGTATTTGCCAAGTTTAGAATAGAATATAAACATCTTGCTTGTCCAGTAAGTCTTCCTTCCTCCACTGTCTATTTACATGTGAAGACAAGACTCCAGAACTGTACCACTACTACACTAAGGTCATAAAATCCTCATCCCTAAATCCTGGGTGGGAGAGCTGTGTATCATCTTTATCAGTTAGTAAACAAAGCACGTGTACAGTATGATTTGAGTACTCAGTTATAATACATGGACATGTATTTTACTTTTCAGGTTCACAGAATATAGCAAAAATAACGTCCTTTCTGTGAAAGCAGAAGGGGCAGTAAACCCCATAAGAACACAACAAAGTACAACTCAAACATTTTCACTGAGGAATGGAAGGAGTGTAATGTTACATAGATGGACAGATTCTCTGTACTGGAATCAATGCAGAGAAAATACTCTCCCTTCCAACTGCACATCGTTTGAATATTGCTACTAATTGCTCTCAGAAGATATGATACCACTATGCTGACAAAATCACAAGATATAGGCATTCCCCTAAAATTCACACAGAGTATAATTGAATTAGCATCAATTACTGGCTGCTTCAAATACCTTTATCTGTCCCCCAGAATGTCATTTACAGCCCTGGCACATTTTTGCTTCTGAACCATTTACAAGTGGGTTATGCTATCTGCTCTCATAGGTGATGCAGACACTGCATGGGCACATGCACAGAGATAGAAAGGCTCAACCAGTGACATCCATCCCCAAAGCAGTCTCCACAAACTCAGAGATTTATAGTTTCTCAATGACCTCCCATGGACTCCCAGGCCAGAAGTGCTCTGGATGCAATCAAGGCATGCAAACAAGAGAAAAATATATTTTGTAGAACATTTTTCTCCAGAGCAGAAACATATCATCTGTTCTAACACTGTCTCAAAAAAAAAAATCCCCAAACCAAACCAAAAAACCAAAACAAACAAATAAAAAAAATTCCAAAACCCCAAAACAAACAAACAAACACAAAAACAAGCCCCCCTCCAAAACAAACAAACAAAAAACCAAAACAAGCTAAAAATTGGAAGAAACCATGAGAGAGATATTGTCATCCAAAATATGGACTAAAAACTTCTCTGTTGTGCTTTACATCTACACAGTGTTTTCTACTGTTAGGGACTAAGCTTTCATTTTGGCTTTGGGATATAGTGCCTTTTCACCTGTGTCAGGCAGGATGCTGGAGTCAGCCCTCAGTGAAGCAGTCCACTGTGGAACTACTATGGACCAGTGGGATCTACAATGTATGCCTGCACTGCAGGGTATCTCACAGGGCCTCTATCCCAGTTCCTCCAGCCCCTTGGTTTGGAAGGAGGTGGGTGGGCTGAGAGAAGAGTTGTGGGCAAGCCTAGTTCTTTCCAAGTCATAAACAGCACAAGGGTTGCCATTTCAAATGAGTTAGCAAAGCTGGAAATAAATATTCTTCAGATATGTACAGAGAATACAGTGGTGCTCCTGTACATGACACATGGCTTCTACATCAAAGCACTCTTTTAATTTAACCACAGAAAAATGAGCTATTATTCAAAATGATCACTGTTAGATGATGTAATACTTTATCTTAAATTATTACTGCAACATCATTATCTTAGAGCCGATGTTGGGCTGGATGAGAGTGACATTAGACCCTTACATTCCAAATCAGCACCTGCAGCAATGTTTCTTCATGTATTGAGACAACAAAAACTTATTTTCATATCAGAACATTAGAAAACTTGCATTACAGTTGCACATTTCTCACAGCTCTCCTTGTCTTTCCCTGCCTATATTATAGCCTTTTGTAGTGCCTGTCATACGTGAAAGTCTCCTCCAGCTACTCCCAGAATTATTCTGGTAAACTCCACAATATACACAAAGGTCACTTGGTCTCTTCTGAAATGCAGCCACTCTTCAGCAGTAGCACAAGATACCTGCTTTTAACACACAGCAATAAAACCTCCCCATCACTGGAACTGATAAAAAAGCAAATCCCACAGATCATATTACTGCACACATACAGGAAGGGTTCTTGGTAGTGAGGCATATTTTATAGCTCGAAATGTTTTAAAATGAAAGGGTGAGCATCTGCTCTTTTCAGATTCACATGCACCATTTCCAGAAGGGATGACAATGAGTGAGTGTAGGATCCTTCAAACCTACTGTATTTAATTAATTGACAACACATTTGCATATCCACATTATTATTCTCAGTAGATGATGTTGAAGACAATGCAGGTAACTATTACTTCTGAGGAAGCTAAGAAAGACATTTTTCTGGCAGATTAACAGAGCAATGTCTAACAAACCTTCTAATTTCAAAACTTTGAACTGACAACATAAAATTCTTTTTGATTTTGTAAGCTCTTTTCTACAGCTCTTCAAGAAGGAGCTATTTCAAGTATTTTTCCAGCTGTTATCCAGATACTATCAAAACAGTGTATCAGCTTAATCTCATTATTAAATCAATTCATTTATAAACAAAATTCATATCAAAAGGACCAGGAACTGGTTAGGTCTTTAAAACCGGGACTTTCAGACCCAAAATATTTTCTGCATTTGGGCAGGAACTTTATTGTCCAAAGCAGGAGGGGTGATGAAATAACAGATTGTTACCTTTGACTGTGCAAAAGCACCACTGCCTTCTGTTTTGAAGGGAAGGGAGCACATATTTTCAACTTACCTCCCTCAGCAGCCCACTGCTGTGACAAGACTAGGGGTTAAGTTTCTCCACAGGAAACAGGGAGTCATAAAACTCATCCCACAGAAAGGTTAGAAAACCTCAGTGTTTCACATGCTGTTCTTTATGTCCACTTTTCTCCCCTTTTCTGACACATCAAGCAGAGTTTAGTGCCAGTTAGCCTCCCTATGGTAGTATAACTTACAGCTCCATTGTACATCCTCTGTTATCAAGCACTTGGACTGATATTCTTGACTGATAAAATAATGAAAGGATCCTTTCTCCATGCCCCTCAGAACCCCATTATCTCTCTCTCCCACTTTGCTTGGTTTGTACATGGTGAAACACAAACATACAAGTCACACAGAAGTCCCAGTGCCCCCACTTCAGCTTTTGCTACCAATGCCCTCTACACCAGCCCCAAAAATGCTACTGGATTTTATGGCACTGATGAACATTTTTACTGAGATTTAGTAATTCAGAGTCCTGGTTAGGGAGCCAGCAGAATGCCATACTTGAACAAAGAACATCTGGGACAGTATTGCTGGATCTCACCTTCAGAAAAGACAATTTCCTGGTGCTTCTGCAGGGTAAGTATTTTACAATGCAGCTGATGCTGCATTTACAAAGAGGCAGGAAACCCTTTGTAGGTCTCTCTCAGTTGCACCAGGAGAGACCCCACCTAACACATCTTTCTCCAAATAATCATCCATATTTGCTATATCCCATGCATTCAATTTGTATCCAAAATAATATATAAGGCTCTCAAAGCTGCAAGTTGAGTCCGCACTATTTTCTCACCTGAGTGAAAAGCTGATTGATCAAGTGGACCAACAGACATTGGAGCTCTCGAACCAGGTGCAAAAGCTGTCTGATCATGATGTTGGGCCTGATCTGCTCCACTGGACTCAGGTATTCTCACTTTGCTGCCAATATCTGATGTAGACCTGTGCATTAGGAAAGAAAAAAATAGACACTCGAGTCACTCTGACCTACAGAAGAGATTTATAGCCACATACATGCCTATCAGCTACAGCAGGACAAGCCAGCTGGGAATGAGCTACCCAATTTTGCTCTGGCACGACAGAAGTTTGGAGAACAGTAAGTCTGGAGAAATTTGCAGACAACTTCTTTAGCCTGGTCACTCTTTTGCCAGAGCACTTTATTACCATTGTACAGAGCCTTTGCTTGCTGCTTCAAACAAATGCCTGTGAAATGCAACACAAAACCCAGAGCTTTACCATAATTCACCAACCCAAGGCTGCAAGCAGCACCACAACACTACAGTATGCATGATATGGTATCATGTAGTAGGAGACTACTGTGGTAAATGATGTTAGCTGCACTTGGCAAGTACTAACATCTTTGGAAATGGTGTGTCCCAGCTGCTTCAGAGTTAAAATGTAATGGATGAACAAGAACATGTAAACGTTCACTATGTCCATATCCTGAATAGTTTGATGCAGTTACAGTATCATAAGCAGCCACTCAGAAATGTTTCCTCTGGCCTCTGTTCCACAGACCTCCACAGGCCCGTGGTGCCTCAGACCTGCCAACACAGCACTGAGGGCTAAATGAGTTCCTCCACCACAGAAGAGCAAAAATTCCTTGGAATGCATTCAATCAAATGCCTTAGTGCAAGGAAGAGGCAAACTGCACGTGCTGAGCTGAGGCAATCAGGCTCTTGCACATATCTGGGCTCAGATATGCAGGTATGAGATATCTGAGAGCTGGGCAGATGTCCCCAGACCTGAGGGTGCTGAGAAGCATCTTGCAATTCACCCCTATCCTGTTGCAAGCCCTTACCATACAGAAAAGCAGGAGAATGATGGTGTGAATTATCTACCACACACCCTCAATCCAATATGTCATTATGTGTGCTGAGGCAAAGCATGCTTTAAAAGAAATCACAGCCTGCATTTCCTATTATTGAAGCAGACTAGCTAATAGAAGAGGAAAATTCATTGTTATTTCTCTTTGTGTTGAAATTAAATAAACCCAACATGTTTCTAATTTCATGAATGTGTCTTTATAAGTGCCTTTTAAGTGCCCCTTCAGGGTTTGCCCCAGTTCTTATTACAACAGCGGTTTTTAAAGATCATACCTAAAATAAAATAAAAGATAAATACCTCCTGAGAGAGGCAACAGCCACAGGACCCGTCCTGGGAGGGACAGGAGGGGGAGGAGAACCCATTACCATCTCAGGAAGCTGAGAAAATCTATAAGCCTGTAATGGAGAAAAACAAATATTTTCTGAAACACCAGTAGAGCTCAGTCAAATTAAAAACCTAAAGAAAGTCAGAAATTAAATACCTACCCCATGTGCCCTTCAACAGGAAGTTAAATTTTTGTGGCATCAATAGTAATTGCATTTATTTGAGAATTTAAAGTGCTTTGGTGATTTTAGAATGTGGAAGAAAACCTGAACGAATGAATTCAGAGACAAGATGAAGCCTAATTAAAATAAAATACATTAAATACTGTCTCTGTGACATTTGTAACCTGCTGGCAAAGCAGATGTGTTATGACTGTGTGAGACTCAACAGCTGTTTTGGACCACAGGAAAAAGACCTCAGTATCTTCCTCCAGGAAGAAAGAAAGTATTTTAAAGATTCAGAAAGCATCCTCAGAACACGTCGTGAGGCGAAGCCGCCTGTGAGCAATCCATATTTCAACCTCTTCCTTTCAGCCTTCAAGAGATGAAAAGAAAATTCTTCCCAAACCCCCCAAGCTCTGTAACTTTCTAGCACAGCAACAAAGGCCTCAAACAGTTCTGAAAAGGCAGACTGATGCAGAGGAACACAGGACCAACCCACTAAGTCGCAAAATTCAGCAACTTGCCCATAATAATTCTGAGTTTCATCACTAATAGGTGTGAGGGATGAGTATTCATGTGCATGAAACCCATGGCACTCAAAAAATGACAGGTTGGACAATGTTTCCCTTCTAAATTATTTGTACTGCTATAGATTAGAGGTCATAATTTTGCTAAATATACCTAAAGATGAAGGAATGGTATCTCATTAGTGTTTCTTTGACACTTTTCTTCAACATATGATGGGTGAGACTTTGGTTTTCTTGGGTTTTTGGGGGTCTTGGGGTTTTTGTTGTTTGTTTCATTGTTTGGTTGTGATTTTTTTTAAATTATGCTTTTCTTGACAATGCTTCAAAGCAATGCACAGGATTAAAGATAAAATCAGAGCAATAACAAACAACAAATTTTGGGAAGGCTGTCCACTATCAAGACACGGGCATTTTGACAAAAAAAATGGAGGCCAGTGGTGGGACTTTGGCCCTCTAAACAAGAGGTATCTGGTTCAGCCAGAGAAACTCCCTCCAGAAACAGCAGAGAAAGTTAAAAACACGTCCCCATGGGATGAGTCACGCTCTATCTCCCGCCTGTAGAAAGAGCCTACAGGATTTATATGATTAGTTCAGACTTAACACCTACATTTAGGTTTGAATTTGGCCATATAAATCCCACACTGCGTATCAGAAAACACTATCTTTCAGTAATCATCTTTTAAAATTACACATTTAGACCGTATTCCAATACCTTCCTTCTCAAATACCTGCAAAACTGGGTTAACAAGGAGGAAAAGTAATTTATCAAACACTGACTTTTGATGTCAGTGTCTCCAAGGGAAAAGCAATACAGACCAAGCATCTTCCTCCCTCCTCTCACTGCCACCCCTACTAAAGCAGGGTAGAAACCCTCAAAGGCATGTCTGTGAAAATAATTTTTTCTTTCATGCCACCTACAGTCTCCTAATATTTACTTTCACCACGCTGCCATGATATTTAAAGAATTTCTACATTTAGGTAGGGAAAAAGAAAACTCAAAAGGCACTGCTACATTTCTTAGCCAGGAAATACTGATTTTTAATGAAAGAACTGTAAAGAAAAAAAAACAAATGTTATTTGCATCAAAGAAAAACCTCAATTATATTTCTTCTAATAGTGCTGAATGTGAAATGGTCTGCAATGCCTCTTCTGCACCTCAAACGCTGGCAGTGCTCTCACAGGCTGGGCTGAACACTTCCTTCTGGCTCCACAAGCCTTTCATCCCACATCTTGCTCTCAGCATGCATTTGTACCAAGTATGAAATCCTTTTTATTCCCTCTATTTTAAAGGAACAGCACATGAGATAATGTTTCAGGGTGGAAAGCGACTCCAGACACTGTTTAGAAGGGTTGGCAGAGACTCAGAGTAGATCTGGGTTTTCTCTTCTGTGTGTTAGTGGATGTGCTTTGGAATAAGGACATCCTAGGAGATATTTTAAGGGATCACAGTTCACATATATGCTGCGACTTGCACTGAAAATTTTTGGGAAAAAAAGTAAAATAGAAAATCGAAGCATTTATTTTGCTGCTTACACAGGGGATGAACAATTTTGAGTGACTGGCAATATTTTGCTAGTGGCTGGGCAGAGAGAATCCTGTTAAAGTGAAAAATCCTGTAAAAAGATCTGCTACAGCATGCTGAGAACAGTCAGTCCTCATGCTGAGCTTCCACAGACACCTAGATGGTTATGAGAGGGAACTCCAATAAAATTTCTAGAATTTCTCCAATGGGTTGGGGTATTAGTGTTTTCTTCCATGCAACACATAAACAGAAAAAAATGTTCAGAAGCAAAATTAAATTAAAGTTTTACTGTAGAGTCCTGTTGCAGATTTAGATGAGCCCTTAGGTTCTTGGCTAACCAGCATGATTAGAGAATCATGTAGAATTAAAGTCACTTCACTGAAATTTGTACACCATTGCGAATCCAATCAGAGAGGGGGAAAAAAATCCACAACCCAGCTGATTTCACAGATTTTCCTAATTTTACTCTTCAAAAAAAATCCTTTTAAAAGGATCTTTAGGGTTTTTGCCTTTGGGCCCAGGAAGATAAACCCTCTGGAAGACAAAGTTCAGCCACCAGCAGACACCTGCATCACTGTCTTCTACAACCCACAAAAGTCTAATGTCCCACCTGTCAGGATGCAGGAAAGAAAAGGGACCTTAAAGATTATCCAGTTCCAACCCTCCTGCCATGGGCAGGGACACCTTCCACTAGACCAGGTTGCTCAAAGCCCCATCCAACCTGGCCTTGAACAATTCCAGGGATGGGGCAGCCACAACTTCTTTGGTTAACCTGTGCCAGTGCCTCTCCACCCTCAGACTAAAGAATTCCTTCCCCATACCTAATCTAAACCTGCCCTCTGTCAAATTAAAGTCATTCCCCCTCGTCCTACCGCTCCATGCCCTTACTAAAAATCTCTCTCCAGCCTTCACCTTTAGGTACTAGAAGGAGCTCTTAAGTCTGCCTGGAGCATTCTCTTCTCCTGACTCAACAATCCCAGCTCTCTCAGCCTGTCTTCACAGGCCAGCACACAATAACTTTGCAGTTGGCTTTAAGGCTGCATTCCCCTGGTTGCAATATTTAAAGACTTTTATCATCCCCAACTTACAGACTTGTCTTGGGTGAAATTATTCCACGTTGCATTTTAATTACAGAAATATCCATCTCCTTACATCTCACCATGCAAATTAAAAGAGCAGTGTCTTTGTTTACTCTTTGAATGATTTGACTAATTTGGTTATTAAATTGAGCAGTGTCTTTGTTTACTCATTGAATGATTTACCTAATTTGGTTATGAAATTGCAATCCAGGAATAATACAAACTTATTGATTTGGTTTTGCTTTAATAGCTGTCCTGTTTTAAACTTAGCTGCTGTTACTGAAAGTAGTTGAATTTTGGTAAAATACCTCTCTTTACCTCTGTTAAATGAAGAGAAGCTCTGAGGACATGGATACATTATCAGCCTGCAAGTCTTGGTCATCAGTGTCTGTTCATGGTGCTACATGTCACCTTGGGACACAGAGCTCTGTAACTATCACTCCTCTTTCCAGAGCAGTGAAGAGGAGAGATGGGAACTGGTCCAGCCCTGTAATAAAGAGGGTTTTCTTCCCTGGCCTTAGCTCTTGGCTTGACTCAGCTGAGCAAATTTCCAAAGCAGTAATATGATCTGCCAAGATCCAAGGCTGGCTTGTGCCACACAATCAGCACTATAACTCCATCCTCCAGTCACAGCATACCAGCTGGATGACAAGGACTCAGCCAAGTGTTACTCAGCATGTTTTTGGAGGCTCCAGAACAACACTAAGGCTTTGCATTTCACTTGCTTTTCTCTGCCTGGAGAAGATGTGAGCCCCATAAGAAGGAATCCTGTTTTCACAGGTGACCCAATGGGCAGTTTGGGAAACAGGCATTTCCTCACAAGAGCCACAGATAATTTAGGTATTAATATTAGCATGTAAAAAAAAACTCCCAACAAACAAACAAAAAAAACACACAGAAGGCCTCAAAAGGGAAAAGGAAAAGGAAAAAGAAGATGCATGCACACTCTGGAGAGATACACAGCAGCTTGATGGTGGGATTAGCCAAGAAACCAAAGATCCGTAACTTGGAGGACACCTGAAGAAACACAGACTTGAGGAGGGGTTCTGGACCACTGAAAGCAGATGGCACAAAAACTCAGGGACAGAGGCCAACACTGAGGTGGAGATTTGCATGCAGAATTTTGCTTTTTTGCCTCAATCTGTTTAAAATTTTTGCTTGATAAAGACAGAGCATGTCTATGCTAGAAATCTTATGCAGCACTTGTATCACCTATGATATGCCTTTGCATTAGGTTTTATAAAACCAAGTTACTGGAAAGTTTGTGGGGTCTTGTAAAAAGTTTAGTCTAATGTAACTGGGCTGTGAGGAGCCAGATCTCAGAAGGGAGTGACACACTGAAGACTTTTATATTTGCCTGGTATCTAAAGACTCAACAGTAAAGCCAATGTCTGAATTTGTTCTGAATAAGCAGGGAAAATGTTCTTGAATCCATATTTCAAATTATAACAGCATTGTTAATGTTGACTTTTAATTGCCACTAAGAACTGAAGTTTAAAAAAGGGCAAAAAATAAATAATTCTTGGTTTGCAGAGGTAACAACATCCCAGTGCACAGGTACCTCTCATCCCCAAAGCTCTCAGAGGTTGCTCACTCACCCCTCAGCTCACTGAGCCTGGACACCTTCTCCACATGTTGTCCAACCCACTCCCACACACTCCCCATCACAGCATCTCCCCCAGAGCTGCTGAGGAGAGGTATCCCAGACAGGCAATCAGCTCCTAAGGTGCTGAGATGTAATTCTTCCATGTTTTTCCTACCCACAGGTCACTTCCCATGCACCTCTTGGCTGGATATTTTCAATTACAATCCTCCATCCCCATCTGAGAACAAACCAGAAAATGCTGGGTGCTCCTGAAACTGATATGCAGAAAAACTATGAGTTGCCAGCCCTCATCCAAAGTCCAGTAGCCTGTGCCTCTCCTAATCTGTGGTGATAACTATCTTCAGGGAATTTAACACTATCTTGAGAATGCCAGAAAGATAAGCAAATGCATAAAGGTCCCAAACATGCAGACGATTTAGGACAGTAATAAGTCTTAGAAAGAAAACAGTGAATCATTCACCAAAAAAAGTACGTCTATTACATTTTTTAAAAACCTCTCACCACATAATATTTTTAATTTCATTTTATGAAGGTTCTTTTGAAGTGTTGAAGTAATTTGACTCCCCATTAGCTGTCTCTTGAGCTCTTAATTGAATTCTAACCATAAAATATGATTATATGCTGTATGAAGTTCATAGGACCAATTTCAAAATGCCAGAAATAACCTTTAGCATGATTTAAATAGCACTGGCCTGAACCTTTGCAGGCAGTGCCACTGGCTTTCAAGTATGTTCAGAATAGTTCAGAGGCAGCATCCCTTAATGTATTTTTTATTGTCATGGAAGGAAGCCATGGTAATGGTTATTTTGAAGCGAGGACATTTTTCTGCATTATCATCTTATTCTAGCCAGAGTAAGGGACTCAATTTGAAATGCAATCTTTAAAAAAAAAAAAAATTCTGACAAAAAACCCTGCACCTTAAAATGGACAATTTTCAGACTAATATTATTAGTTGGGTTATTTCTCATCTGAAAGCAATAATCTCTGGTTTAGATTTGTACCTGATATATAAGAAAATATGTTGCTGAGTTTCACAATACCATATGTAGTGAAACTACCAGGGACAGCTTCACAAGCCATGAGCATGCACAGTGCTACTATGACTGCTGCCTAGGCACCTATAAAATTCCATTAACAATTTCCACCCACAGACTGAAGTTCTTAATTCATTTGTTGCTTCTGAGAGGTAAGGACATGTTAGCTGCAATTTGAGCCTAGAAAATTAAGGATAAAGAGTGACTAGCTGCAATTTGAGGCTAGAAAATGAAGGACAGAGAGTGACTTACAAGGTCAACCAAGAAACCCATGGAATTAAATCTTCCCTAGAGTCCCAAGCCAATAGTTGTAATTGCAAGACTGTCAGTAACAGTCCACATTTCAGGTCACTCTATTACACTTGCTTCACTCTCTTGCAATGATGCTCTTCAGTGCTGGACCTCTCCAGTGATGCAGAACTGTTGATGTTTCATACCCAGCTGCTGACATAGTTGTTCTGTGAAACCACATTGTTTCCTAATATGCATTCAGAGAGAGACATGCAAACAAGTTTTTGATCTGTTGAACAGCCTGGGGCTTAGTTCAGCCTATTCTCTCAAGCACAATTTAGTCAAGACAACCTTGCTGCTAAAACAGATACCGAGACTTTATGGTGTACTTGTGTGGCTGCAAGAGATGTGTCTGGGTAAGCATGTTCACATATGCCCCACTAATCACAGTTATGAGCAGATCCGGTTTTAAGTACGTAAATGGGACTACTTTAAAAAAAAAAAAAAATGCGTCTCAGAGCAGAAATACCTTTAGGATTATCACGGTAAGAAGCTTCACTTACTGGTCTTGGTAAGCTGTACTGATACATTTCTGGTCTGTACGTGGGTACCCACTGTACCCCCGCTCTAGGCCGGGTCATGGTGCCCGGCGCGCTGGTCACAACCTCCGAGTAGGGCAGGTGTGGAGCCGAGCCGTACGAGTCCTGCCTGCTCTGGCCCCCGTGGCCTGCAGAGGCCAGGCTGAAGGCCTCCTCCAAGAGCATGTGCATCTGCTGCCGAACCTCGTCAATGGAGGGCTGAGAACTTAAAGTCGAGGTCTCCGAGTGGCCTTTGGCCTGACGGGACCTGCTGTAATTCCGAGGCTCGTTGACACGGTCAACATTTGTTTCTTCTATAATTTCGGGCTCGGTCTGTTGGGGGGAATAAAAGCACGTATATGTAGAAAGCTTTACAAGACAGTATTTGTGCTGCTTTGCAAAACATTCTCAAGCACAGATGTAACACACACAAAGTCAGGAATTGTGACAATGGAGGCGCGCGACAAATATTGGAAAGGAGTGATATGATGCAGGGGAGTATAATAGCCTTTTATATCCTACATTGTTTGCTGGGAATACTAGCAGGGACACTCTGTAGCAGATTAAATTGTCAATGACTCACTTAAAAACAATTAGAATTAATGTTTAAATTCTTTTCTTAGCTGTCGTATCAATGGGAGCACAACTGTGCCAGGAAGAGTATGGTTCCCTAAATAGTACCATCACTATGAAGGACCCCTCACAAAGGGACTGCTTATTGCAGCTACAGAGACTGAAATTTCTTTGTTCATTCTCTCACATTAAGATTTCAGAAGAATTAAGGTTTAGCAGTTTTCCTGAACTTTCTAAACCAGCGAGGACCACCAACAATGAACTACCACAAATTAGGTCCTGTGCCCTGCAGAGGATACCCTGACCCAGCTCAGTCATCTCACCCAGCCACCAAACAGGAGTTACACAGATATTTATGCAAAGTTAACGTGGGAACAGTGAATGAAGCACATTGGGCAGCTTAACTTGAAGGGTTACTCCTGGGGTAATTCCTTCTGTACAGAAAAGTACAAACATAAATCACCTCCCAGATTTTTTTGCCTGTAACTCCACGACAGAAAAGAATCATCACACTGCAAGAACTTGACAGTGAAATACCGCACTCCATTTATATTTTCTAAGATTAGTTTCACAGCCCATAGTTTTAAAAATATGTATTTTAAACCAGCAACCTAAAACAGCAACCAATTCCTTACAGATCTTTAAATATCTGTAGGATTATCCTCGTATCATTTAGGATACTAGGATAACTGGAATGAACAATAGGATATGTACTGTCTTCTATATATAGCATGAGGTTAGAACTGTGCTAGTGTTTAAAATAGACACAAATAAAAGAATACAACAGGATGTTCTTACTAAAAATTCCAGCCCTATCCTGATGGTTTGAGTCTTCTGTAACTCCTAGTGTGGCATTTTTTTTTCCATCACGCTTTTCTACATCTGAATAGGTAAGCAACTGTGACCCCAACCTTTTGCAAGCTATAGGACAATCATCATACATATTTTTCCTTTTCACAGGAAACTGTCAAAATTACTTTCTTCTTCTATTATCAGCCACTCAGAGAAGAGTTACATTGCTAGTCTAAAAAGTGATAATAAATTTAAGTAAAAGATTCATTCATTTTCTCTGTTTTAAGTATATATTTTGTATTTAATGAAAATTCAGCAGCAAATGGAAGAAGAAAAATTAGAAAAACAGTGAATCATTTGCATGTCAGAATTCAAACATAGTTTATATAGTTATGTTTATACAGTGTATATTATCCAAATTCAAAACTACAAACCCAACTTCAGGCTTCCTAAGTGATATACAGGTCAGACTGGGAGAGGGAGAATGTAACTGCACAAAGTGAAGGAAAAAACTTCATAGGAAATTTTCAACTAAGTAATTTCCCTAAATTTTCTTCCTGCATTTTGATCCCACTGTTGTTTGTGTTGTTACAGTAAATAAAAATCAAGTACATTTTAGAAACCAGACTATGAAATGCAATGGTAGTTTGTGTAAGTGCAGCCAAAGAGCCTCTAAAATAACCCTGTCCCAACTGGGTGATTAATAACCACCGTACCTCTATTTCCTCATGCCTGTAAAAATGTCAGTGAATGGAATCCCACAAGAGACCTACTACTACCCAAAGATGAAATAAATCAGGTTTTCTAATGGTGAAGCCATTAGACCTCAACAGAATGTCTAAAATATATCGTACGAATAAAAGATGCCTATTAGCAGTCAACATTGAGTCTGTTTTGACTGATCAACATAAAAGCTGACAGGAAGATTTTGGAGGAGACTGGTTGGTGATCATTCCTTTTCCTCAAGTTTTAAGATATATTTCAATTCACCCTATCACTTTCTGATGCATGCCATTTGCTTTCCTACTTACTGAAACACATATGTATCATAAATAGATGCCACCATTTTCGCTAATGCAACCATTACAAAAAAATCAAGATATTGTTCATACACAGTGACTGTAAAATAGAAGGGACTAGAGCTACATGAAGAAGGAAAAAAAAAAATCCTGTACTGAGAGACAGACTTTATACACTTACATAATTCTGCTGCTGCAACTATATCAGAAAAATTCCTTAGGTGAACATTAATCCATGAGCTTTTTGAGGCATTGCATTAATTTAGTTAAGTCAACAAAATTATGCCAGCGAATTCTCTTCTATGTAGGTCTCTTGGATATGTACAATAGGGTCATTTTCTTCCTTTTACAGCAAAACCAGCCTAAATATTTTCTGCTAAGGTATACAGCAGTCTAGAGGTTCTAAAGTCTTTCCTTATGGCATTTGGTCTACTCACAGTTGTCTTTGAACATGTTGAAAATAATAAACATGTTAATAAAGTCTTCTTAATCTAATTCCTAGGTGAAGGTGATGATAGCAAACCCTGTTGGGATTCTTTAAAATTGAAAGATAGATACTGTTCAATAATAATTCATTTATAAAAGACACTATAAAGGCAAATAATATACTGAAAACATGAAATAGCAGAATGTATGTGCCAAAATAATACAAAAAGCTACATATTCCATATGGACATATATAGAATATTATATCTTTAAGTTCATATCCTTAGCAATTTTCAGCACTGAGAAACAGAACCATGATCAGAGAAATATCATGAAAAACAATTAGAAAGAATGAAGTATTCTTAAAAAAATATGAATGAAGTATTTTAGAAAACCATAATAGAAATATTAGAAATTTTTTGTTGAAGGGGAACCCTATGGTTGTACGTATAAGTCTAGCAATTCTTAAAGAGTTTTCTCAAAGAATCTGGGGGATCTTAATCTCTTTTCTTTAAAAAAAATTATCACTGTTGAGAAGATAAACCTCAACACACACAACAACATGGGTGTACTGGTAACAGCTCAAAAAATCCATTTCTTAGTCTAGAAATAAAAATCTCAGGACACAAAGACAACATGAGTTATTTGATTCATAAACTTAATTATTTGAAACTGCTTATAAAATGCAAATTTCACTATTCTTTGGCAGGACTTGTTGCTAAATAACATGTTCTGGAAGGAAGATATTAGAGGAGTCTGAGAAGGCTGGAACCTTCTAAAGGACAAACTGGACGTCAAAAAATGGTACCAGGTGTTACTATATTCAAACCATCCCTTTCTCAGAGCCCTTCCTCACCCATTTTCAGAAGTCAGCTTTACAGAGGTGTTTAGTTGCACCACTGGTGAGATCCATATGAATTCCATGCATAAATACAGCTCCAAGTGCCCACCCATGAGTATCCCAGGAGACGAAGCCCGTCAGACACTCGGCAGAGCTCTGAGGAACCTCAAAAAGGAGTGAGGGAAACCAGCCCACGCTGCAGGCTGAGGCTTGGGAACTAAATTTCAATATCCTGTCCCATTTTCCCTGTGGCATTTTTTCTGCTTTCAGACAGGAAATACATTCTGAGTTAGGAGAGGTGCACTGCAGCGAATCTGCAGTGCATTGGGCAAAAGGATTTTATGTAACATATCAGTTAAACAGACTGTGCCAGCGGCAGGTAGCCCAAAATGCAGCATTAAAAGAGAGGCAAAAGCAAATTTTCTTTGTGATGTGCACAGATCTCAGAGTTTGCAAATATTTGCAGGACACTTCAGAATCCGCATAAACTCATTAATCTACCTTCAAAGTTTTTAACTAATTTCCTTTAAAATACATTTTACATATAGTATACACAATATACTAAAATATATTATTAAAATCTGCTGCCACGGCCCCTCTCAGAATGTTCTCAACACTGATTTCAGGAAAACATCCCCTGTGAAAAACTAGCTTTTGCTAGCTTAGTATTCTAATCCCTCAGAGAGCAGTGAACCAGTCATCCCACGTACGTGGCCCAACATGACTCCTGCTGTCTGATGGGAAGTGTCCAAATGCAGAAAATCATTTAAGAAATCTGACAACCACAACATGCCCTGAAGAATTCTCTAAAAGATTTAAACTTCCCTGAACATATCCCCTGACCTTGGCACTTTACTTCACCTTGCTAAAAACACGCTCCTGGCAGCTGGGGGGGGAAGGGTTGACAATGAAACCCCACACAAAATGTTTGTCATCTACAGAGTTCAGAGGATGAACAACCACAGGTGAACTTCCCTGCTTTCCAGAACGGTTTAGACTTTCTCTGGGGACTGTTCTTCAGGGCTGGCTGAGCTACAGCAGTTTGTACACGTGACGAAGGATTGAAAAGTTCTACGTTACCCCAGTGTGGGGCCTATTTTTGTCCTCATTGTGGGTGCACACAGTGCCAAGTTGTACCCAGTGTATGTTGAGACTGCACAAGACAACTCATCTGCCTCGTGCTGGCTGTGTGAGCTCCTTGGACCGTAAAGCAGCAACTCCTCTGGCTGGGTTTGACATTTACCTACGCAAAACTCTCCCAGTTCTGAGGTAGCAAGAGGACAATATCTGTCCCTAAGGGATTTCCACAAAACATTGAGACATCAGGACTGAGGTGAAATTCCCAGAATTTGGTTGTTCATTCTTCTGACTCAAGAGAGCAGCTTCAGGCTGTTCTTCAGAACAAACAGGGTATTTTAACTGCCATGAAAAAAGCTCAGTCATGTGAGTGGCCGCACACTTAGAAGAACTATCTAACTTCAAAACACAGCGTTTTGGCAAATAATGAGTTTCAGGGCAAATACCTTCTTGCATTTCAGACCATAAAATGATGTACAGTGATAAAGCACATGAAAGAGTCTGCGTTTTGAACATCCTGAGCTTTTTTTCAGGTTGCTGAGTGCACATAAAGTCCTCTAACACTAAATATCCCGTGACAATCTGGTTTGTGGCTTATCAATAGTTTCCTGGGTTTAGGAGTAAGTTAAGACTTTGCAGAGAAAATTTCACTGCATATATCCAATGAACTTACATCGTATCCACTGTTACGGATTCCACGCCTAGGCCTTTCTCGGGTCACGAGAAGATCCATCTCAGTTTCTCCTGGGCTAGGACTGTTCAGAGACTGCCTGCTCCTGTACACCGAGTTCTTCAGTGGCTGCCTAGAAAACATGGAATGAGGAAACAGTAAAATAAAAAGAAAACAAAAATACAACAGGCAGCAGCTTTTAATGCTTACCTTTATTCTAAGATGATGAGGTTCACAAAAATGCCACTTTATTATAGGATAGTCCTTCTATATGAAGTGCTAGAAATCATTAATGTTATTAAGAGATGATTACATTTTTTCACTGATAAGAAAATAAAGTTATGTAAAAGACATGGACATCGCATGTGGGAGCTTATCAGAAGAAATATGTCCCAAGAAGATATCAGGTCCCTTTTAACCTCGGCTGATATGATTCAAATTCATTAAAAAAAAATTATCAGAAAGAACAGGACCTCCCACAGACACAGACGGGGAGCAGAGGTTTGGTTGCTGATCCTGAGCAATGAGAGAGAAGTAGAATAACGCTCCGCTGTAACAAACACCCAGCAGAGTGAACGGGAAGAGAAACAGGAGTGGGAGGAAACTGCTTGCAAGATGCTGTTTTTAAATAGCCAGTTTGGTGACTGGCCACAACTTCCTCAGAGAGCTGTGCTCCCTGGGGTTCAACTGCTCCCAGCACAGCTCTGAGCAACACTGGGGCGAAGTGCTGCTCGTCCCTAGGCACTGAGCTTTCACCACTGTGTGCTCAGGAGCAAGGGGAAGCAAATGTAAGAGAAAGGCAGCATGCAACTGAATACCCAAAATACCCTGTAATCTTTCCAGCACGACCATTTCTGCCCTTGTTACTGGTTACACAAAAACAAATATAGCATCCCTCTGTGAAATACCAAACATATCTGTACGTATCTTCAGGAGTGTTTGCCAAATAGTGATACAGGATCTTTATCAAACTGTATCTTTTAAGAAGGCTACTTCTAAACCAGAAGAATTTAGGAGTTGTTTTCATGCTGTATTTGTCCATTAGTCATTTTCTTTGCACAGCCCAGAGAGCCACTGGTCCCGTTGTAGATCAGTAACAGATGAAATAATGGCATGCCAGCCTCATTTATTAACACAGTTAGAGCCTGATACAAAGTTATCTTTGTCTAGCCATGCTATTTTTCTGCTTTGTGCAATTACTCCATTCACAATATTACAATTAGATCAGGTCATCTAATGTGTCTCTGTGCTGCTTACACAGGGGACCTGGCAAAGTTCACAGTGAAGACAAGTCACACTGTTATGTCTGAATTCACACCTTCAGTCACTGCATGGTTTAATGACTCCAGAGCCATCAATGGAACGAACAGACAAGATGGTCCAAATGAATTCACTGATAAATAATTCTTTAGATATTCCAGATTTGGTTAGCAGCACTTTTTGCCTTGACAGATTAGAGAAGAAGAAACTGTTTTGCAGAAATCCAGAAAGTGGGACATTTACACGATCAGACAGGATAAAAGGTAGGACAATGAAATATCAATTTCAAACTTCTGATTAAACAAATTACTCAGTCATGTACTTAGTTTAAAGGCAAGTTCCAGAAGCTTCTGTGTGTGACCTCAGATCACAAATCACCATGCTCATGTTTGAAAGTCCCAAATGCGCTGCCAAAGCAGAAGACAAGCAGAGCTTTTCAAATAAGTTTCCCCTATAAAAATAATATTGAACAAATTCAAGTTCCTTCTCTTGTTTCTTCCCATATAGTCTTCCTCTGACTATAATGTTGATATTACCAGAAAACAGGGAGAACTAGGTTATGCAAAGGCTAATCAGATCTGACAATCCTTATCTGCCTACATTAAAGGTCTCTAAAATTTCATATGTTTTACAGTAGGTTCATAAACACTTAGTTGAGGCAGTTGTGATATATTTTCCAAGGGATTCAAATATACAGCTCTGTAATACATGCAGATTCTTGACCTGATTACAAACTATTAAAGAAAATCCAAGAATAGTTCATATCATCACTAGTCTCTTAAAAAGTACCTTGAGATTGCCAATTACCTCATTTAAGAGAGTTTTAGTAATGAGAAAGGAGGTATGAATGGTAACAACTGGCATTCAAATGGGTTAGCAAGTGCCTTCTGGGAATACAACTGGAATGTTTTAAAACATGAGTTTTATGGTACGGAAGACTGAAGAGCACAAAGTTGTTTGTTCCGGAAAAATCAAATCATTTAGCAACAATGTATTGTATATCACTTTGAAATACAATTTAAAAATCATCCAAAACGCAAAGGTAATCTTGAGCAATCAACTGCTTCTCTATTTTCTGATATATTTCGGAAATGCTGTAATAATGTGATTTAAGTTACACAAATATATACAAAACAGAAAAGAGTGGAATAAACCTTTTCCCTAAAAACTTGACTTACCTGTTAGTGATATCATTTTCAAAAAATGCAGTTTTTCAGATTTTAATTGCTACAATTAATGACATAAACAATAACTCAAAGCAGAAAAAGTTTGAAATATTTTTTCTCAATTGTACGCTTCGCTGATTGCTTTTAAAGCAATTTTACTTCATTACAGAAATACAATTGTATTGACTCATATATTAATAACCAAACCCCATGCTACCCTGTAGTATTATTCAAGGTTTTCCTCCAGCAGTGTGCCATTTTAGCCATCTTATTTTTGTTAGAAAACTAGGGATAAATAACTGTCATGTGTGCTGCAGCATTATCGAGTTCACTTCCAGGTCCCGGTGTGAAAATTTTAGCACAGATTTTGGAGTTGCTTTCTTTGTAAACATCTGCAACATCTGTGAAGTTCATTACGCGTCCTGTGTCTTTACAGAAAGTGCATCAGAAATGGTTTTCTCTTCCCGTGTAGGGATATAGGCTATACATTTAACAAGTAAATGCAGCAGCCAGCCTTTCATGGTTCAGCTACACGCTGAAATCATTCCTCCACTGCAGTTCACCTGCCTTCAAGCAGTTTATATCATGCCTGTGATCCCTATCTCAAATAGACTGTGACATGTTTACACAACACATGAGATAATGGGCAGGAAAAATGTATTCTGGGATCTCTCATTACGCTGGCACATGAGCAAACAAACATCAGTATATTTAACAAAAAGCAGATGGCTAGTATTAAAGCTTCAGTGTAATGCTTGAAACATTTCCTATGTGGCATGTGACACATAACAAACATCCAAAGCAACGCCTCAATCCACCACTGTATGTACAGCACACGCTCACATCAATGTGTTAAAGAAACTTTCCAGCCACCTGCACTAAATATATTCCTCAACAAATGTTCCCGGTGTTCCATCTGTACCTTCTGGACAGAGCATCCAGAGCAGGACTGCCCTGTAATGAGAGTTCAGTTTCTTACTTTTTCAGTGCACAATAAACTGGAAAACTGCACAAGGAAATGATGCCCCGGGTCCTCCACCAAGAACATAACAGGTGAGACAGCATCTTTTGCATTCATTGACCAGTGCAACAGAGGGAAACAGCCCACCAAGGGCAGTATCCCTCAGTCATTTAACTGCAGACCTACAGAAATTCATCTGATCGCAGATTCTGCCCATATTCTGAGCCAACACTACTTTTGTAATTCCCACTACAGTCCTTTTTATCTCTGTGCCCCAAGGGTAATCGCTGAAGTTGCACTGTGTGCAACATCTGTCACTACTGACGCTTTGACCGAAGTTGATTTTTGCTCATTGGAAAATTTTGGTCTCTGCTTTCCAGGAGATGGGATACAAGACTGCACCTCCAGGCATGAGGGCCACCTCCAGAGGAAATGTACTTCAGTATCCCTTTTTCTCTCATGGATCAACTGCTGCTTGTCCCTGATTACAGTGAGAACCAGAGCCCTCCTGGTACAAGGTGCAGTGATGAACACACTATTTTATAATCCTTCACACTGCTGCCACACCTGAGGAAGAGGAATCTGTGCTGTTCCTGGGGTAGGACTGGTGTGATCTCCTCATTACAATACATCAGTTTGTCTTTCAGAGAGCACCAGCAACAGAGAGCAGGTCCACCCACCCGCCTCAGGAGGCTCAGAGTCAGCATGTGCACTCCCCCCTCATTTCTAAAATGGGGAGATGAATGCTACTGGTGTGCCATCCTCACGAGACAGTGAAGTGTTAATCAAACATTAGTACTGTTATACAATATGCCAGCCTCACATCACAGATGAGCACATTATGAATTCCTCTGTTACGGGCAGAGGAAGATCACCAATAACAGGTACACACAACACCTTACAGATACATTCTGAAATACGTGGACAACGTACTGGTTCTGTTATCTCGTGCCTACTGCAATACTTATACTTAGATAAAAATAATCACAAAATAATAACATCACTGAACTTTGGAAAGGAACAAATTCAGATGCTAACTTCCAGCCTAAAATGTACTCTCAGTATTACTAAACACGTTGCTACCACTTTTTCTGTTTACCTTTGAAAATGACTCAGAAGAACTTACTTACAACAGTCCCTCCCCTTACCTTTTTTTATCTTTCCATTTGTTTGGTTTTTAACTACATTGCAGTTTTACCAGAGGACTTGCTTTCCATGGGTTATATGAATTTTCTTTATAAAGCAGGAGGGACCAGTGACCACACAACAAACAGCTGGCTCATTAAGAACGGCCCCTCTGACTCCCCGGACATCACCCTTCCTACCAGATGAAGAAACTGCATGTAAAAAGCCTCACCTGTTCTTAGGCTCAGCAAATGGAGATGAGACATCTGCATCAGGATCCAAAATGTGGTCAAGCTCTTTCTGGTTTTTTTCGTACATCCTTTTTCTGTCTGTCAGCCCCTTGTTGTTATCAACCTGCGGGAAGTCATAGTAGCCCTTCCTCTTGGCTTTCAAGCGCAGCTTGTTGCGGTAATGTTCTATATCGGACTTCTGCTTCAAAGCCTTGTTCACCTAAAAGGCAAGAAGGTGTTTGAAGGATGGTGGTGGGCTGGCCACTTCCAAACGACATTGTCAGGGTGTGTTTGATGCTCTGCATGTGTCATCTCTCAGAGCGTGTTTCGTACCACACCGTGCCATCTGCAAGCAGCGAGGAACTGCAAGTGAACAGAGTCGCTGCATTTTTATGGCTTGGCAGATGGTTAAATAATTTTAGCCTAAAACCCGTGTACCGTTACAACAGTGACTCAGATACACCCACTGAAGAAAAACACTGGTGATGTTAGCCAGTTGGTGTGACCCAACACCCTGCCTGCTTTTGGGCACCACGGGAAGAACTCACCGATGAAAACTCTTCCAGGGTCCCATAAGTACATACCTGTTATGGGTCCCTGTCAGAGAGGATCCTTAAAAAAAGGGTGTTTGGCGTGACCTGATCCAGCTCAGTCATGGTTGCTCCTAAGTATTGAGAAAATTTCTCTCCTGCTTCAAATTGGCAGTTACTTGGAAATCAGGAATTTACTTGGGCTTTGTGCTTCCAGTGTCAAATTCTGCAGTCTTCTCACAAATTACAGGAAGTGTATGAGCAAGGGAGCACACAGCAACAGGAGTGTCATCCTATTGCTTTACAGAAAATAGATGCTGAAGTCTAAATAAGCCTTTCTCTGAGTTTGGAGGCTGCATGGCACGTCAGGATTCAAAACACAAGTATGAAACAGAGCACAACAGGCTGCTGGAATCCAGGCCCACATGGGAAGCCTGATGTCTTTTACTGTGTCTCTGGTAACAGCCTTCCCTGTTGCTTTTAAAGGAGGTCAGGGAGTTTCTGGCAGATCTTTAAAGGACTGTTGCAGTGTGAGTTTGCAAACAAGGCACCTCTCTTGCTTGTTCCCATCATGTTTAACAACTAGATAAAAGCCTCAGTCCTTTGTAAATGGACCAGTCTTGATTAAATGTACATCAAAACATGAATATAAGTGCTGAAGTCAAAGTATGTTTTTTGACCAACGTCTGGATCAGACATTTGCACCATCCCACTCTTTTTCACAGTAAACAACTGCACTCTCTGTGTACAGGCTGGAGTGCAGAGTGAGCAAGGCCACGGTCCCACTGCATCCCTTCTTACTGTGAATGAGAGGTACTTCTTAGTATAGAAAGATCAGCCTGGCACTCAGATGATCCATACACATTTCCACGCTCAGTCGCAGAATTCACGTAGACAAAGATGTGATTCTGCTTTCTGCCTTCATTACTCTTTTTTTTTTTTTAATTCATGTGATAGGAGAGAAGGACATCGGGAAGGTAGGAATATAGAAAATTGCCTCTTCCAAGGCTGCAGGCATTCACAGGTGCATGTGAAAGAGCAGATCTTAAATTCTCAGATTTCTCAGTCCACAGTGCTAATGGACCTTTATATAGCATCAGGGTGAAAAGCTCCTACCAGTCCTCAACCCTAACAGGCTTCAGATTGTTCCACTTGTGGCTGTAGCCAAGGAAACAGCTGGAGACATTATCAGACCGTCCTTACCTCTCCATTAATGATGGCAGATTCCTGGCTCCTCTCTGATGCAGCATGAACAGCAGGCAGGGCCACAGGTTTGATGGCTATGAGCTGTACTGATCCAGAAGAGGTGTCGAAGGGGTCAATGGTGGATTTGGCAATGTTATCAAAGAGAATGCCTCCTTCCTCTTCATCGCTCACGGGCACTAAAGCACATCAAACTTATTCAGCACAGAGACACAAATAGTTTTGCTGCATGTTCAAGGTGAAATTCAGGAAGTACATGCTTTAGATTTATGATGTTCTCACTGCACTCGAGGTGCAGACCTGGGAGACCCTTACACTGGATAAAACATCCCATTAGATCACAGAAAACATTAGGTATTCAAAGGATTATCTGTCACTTCCCCAAAGGAAGGTTGATTTCCAATCTGCACTAATAAGATGGGGAAAAAGGAGAAGAATGAAACAGAAAATTGCATGAAAATGACAGTTAAAGTACATGTTTTCCTAGATTTTACGTGGAAACACACATACACACAAATCCTCACATGCCAAATCATCAGTAGTTACACCTGATCTAACCCGAGAGCAGATTTTTTTCCTGTCTTATACTTCAAGAGCATACTCAAAATTTGCTGAAATAAGTAGGTTTATTTGTCAAAAGTTGTTAATGCTAAAAATGCCATCTATGAAAATAAAAGCATTATTGCTGTGTGTTATGAACGCCCTTAAGAAACTGATGACATCCTGTTTTCTGTTAATTTTTTGCTTTGCAAGGCAGCACCTCAGGTGTCTGTAAAGTTAAACTGTTAAAATTTCTTAAGAGGCAAAAAGAGGCTTCTGTCAATCTTTAAAATTAAATGGCATGGCAAAGCATCTTTAGTTTTGGGTTTCTACATAAACAGATAATTCTTTCACATGCCCAGATAATTCTTTCATGGGCCCTTCTCCTCAAACTTTTTTTTTGTAAACCTCCATCACCTCATCAGTTATTGAATCTGAAACCTCTTATCCTCATTTTGGAATGAAAGAATGACACCAAAGCAAGAGCACAAATTCTACAAAGAGATCCTTGCAAACATTTTTGAATAATTAGGCTATTAGAGGGAAGAATGTTTGCTCCATCTCCTAACTGACAGGAGCAGAGATCCTCTGCTAAAGAACAAAGTGGTCTGCTCTAAATTTATTTCCTCTGAAAATACACTCTGGTTTAATATTTAATCACTGCACAAATTACAACGGACTTGTATAAACTCAGCGGTTTAGACAGCCAATAATTTTGTAAGAAAATATTTGACAGCAGTAACATAAAATATGAACCCGCTGAGTAAGCTCATTATCTTTCTGTCTGTGCTCATAGTGGACTGGAGTTGGCACCACTTGAGCTTTTGAGTAATATATGGGTTAAATCATTCTGTCGTTAAATATTGTCCCTCCAGCTCCACGGAAGTGTCCAAACAGGATGGAGTCTTTAGTGGGTCTGAAATCCCCTTGTCCCTCCTGGGGTTGTTCAAACACCCCAAAGCTGTGTGCTCAGCAGAGCGAGCGGATCACAGGCAGTGGAAATAACTGCCAGACTCCCCCGACCACCACACCCTCCAGGACACCATACCAGCAGAACCAGACAACAAAGAGATCCTTGCCTGTCACAGACCACAGTGAACAGGAAGGTATCCACATGACAATGAGCATGGATGCTCTTCCCAGGGGGAATTTTGAACCAGTTCTTGTGTAAGTTGCCACATGCAGTTCTGGAAGTTGGGTCTTGCGCATAATTCATTGCTGAAGCCTCCACACCACCCTAACAGGGCACCCCCATGGTGACATGACTATCTCCAAGAGAGAAAAAGTTTGTCTGAATTGTATTTTTTACCAACAAAGATGGTCTCTCTTCACGATTACAGCTCAGGTGAGCCTGGATAGTGACTGATCAGCAGTCCAGGTACGATGAAATTGTGGAATCCCTTCTCTTTGGTTGCCTCTCTTGGCATTCGCCTGAGCCAGGCATGCCCAAAATCCCTGGCTAAGCATCAGCTTGATAAACATGATTCCAAACATCCTCTGCATACCCTACTTAGGCAAAAAGCACCAAGAAGCACAGCTGTGTTCCCACCCCAGTGTGTCAGAAGGGCTGCACCTGCTGAGACCTCAGCAGTGATGCCCAGCACCCACAGAGAGCAAGACTAGCTACAGGCGCACTGGTTGTCCCCTCAGTCCTCATTTCAGGATCAGAAACCAAGAGTTTTGCTTAATGAAACAGAATTCCTCTGGTTCAAAGACTCATCAAAGAAAAGAAAAATTAAGGGTAAAAAGAATCAAATCACAGATAACATCTGCTTCTGACGTGGAACACTAACACCACAGAGCACCCTCAGTGTCATCATGAGCACATCTCCTGCATCTATTGCAGTGCTACTGGCATGGAAATGAAAGCCAAACGGGAGTAGAAATTAAAATTCTACTCCACCTAAACTTAGCATTGGTTCATTTATTGGCATTTATAATATAAAAGCAGTCATTTTTCCCATTGCCCTTTTTTTTCCCTCCGGTGAGTGATAAAGAGCATGTGATCTGCAGTTACTGGCACACTGCCATAGTCTGTAGTAGCAGTGAACCGTAGCAAGTACTGTGGGAATTTTATTATTTTCTCCTATCCAGCTCTTCCTGAGAGAATTTACAGCAACTATTTATAACATGATTGAATCACAACCACCTCCAAACTTTGAAAAACAAACTAAAGGGATTTCAGAGAAAAGGGAGAGTCCTGGAGTGTGTTTCACTGCCCTGGGCCAGTCTACCCATCCCAGCTGGGCGAGCAACTGCCCAGGATGAGAAACTCCAGAAAACTGCCCAGATATTCTTTATAGTCACTCACAATGAGCACCCTTGCTCATTATAGTTGGCAACACAGATTTAAAGTGACGGTTTTAACCTCTGTTTTTAAACAGATGCACTCCAACATTCCCGTGGAGTCATTGTTTTTACTCGTGCCTGCACTGTGTGCTCACAGAGACTTAAAGGTTCAGTGGCAGAAAAGGGCAAAACCCAACTCAATCGCCTACTTAACAGCAACTTCCCATCTGTGAAACATCTCGTGCTAGATATCCCACGCCACATGAATTACTCCTCCTAATCTTTCTGTGACTGAAGTACATGAAGATACATCCAGAGCAACCATTTACTCAGGTCGAGTGCCAGCTGCAGCGAAGACCAGCGTGGCACTGGCTCCTTGAAGAGCAGGACCATCACTGAAGCTTTATCTCCACACCACTGCAGCTATCAGAACACAAAATTTGCTCGGTGCACGCTGCCTCAGGGATGTTATCCTCCTCCCATTTCCATGCAGCTCTGAGCTATTCCCAGCCGGCAGTGCCAGCAGGTGGTGCTACCCACTCGTGACACTGGTCCCGTGGAAAAGTGGCTGTGGAACTGTAGCTCTGAACGGTTAAAAACAATTAGATAGGTGAAGTACTCTATTTATATTTAGTTGTTAATTTATAGCCAAAAAGCAAAAGTCACACTTTTGTCAGCCAAAGATTTCAATGAAGGGCACAGAAGATTTCTTCTCTCCTCTCTCTTTCCCTCTACCTTGTCTTTCCTCCTCTCTGCCCCATAAAAATACATTGAAAAGGAGGTAAAAAAAGGACTGAAATACTCACCCACCAAAAACAAAAAAAAAAAAAAGGGGACATTTAAATCACCTGTGAATCAGGTAACCTTCCAGCAAAACATTTTTAACATGTGTGATGTCCTGCTCAGGAGCAACCATTTAACTGATTTTGGAATCCTCAGAAAAAGAACAATGTCAATGGAATAAAACACATAAAGCCAAAACCCGGGAAACACCTGCAAGCAGGTGGACATGCTCTGCCTTTTCTTAGGTCGTTCAGTGAAGTACTAACAATTTTCAAAGATTAGTTTTGCATGAAGGGAAGGCAAACATTGTAACCATACCCATAAAGTATACCTACAGTTTGAAAAAGAGCAAACAGTGCCACAGATCTAAAAAAACCCAGCTCCTTAGGAAAGAGTCCACATATCAATATTTAAAACAAATCTTGATTCCTGAATGTAATTTAATAATAGGGAAATTATTTTCATTTTAGAGAAAACACCTCTATTAAAAAAAAAAAATAGATATTTTCTGCATCATCCAGATCATACCATTGGTCAGATGATTATCTCCACAGAAGTATGAACAAAAGCTCTCAGCAATATAGAAACTTCTGTTTCTGAAGGAGTTTATAAGCCTTCCAGTAAAATACAAGTTTCCTAACATTAATACCTGAACCTATTCAGGACAGAAATACCTCTCTATCAGATACTGCTTAAAAATAAACCCAATTGCAAGATGGTGCAATTCTAGACCTTTCACAAAGAGCACAAATATTACATTTTCAGAAGCAGACACCTAACAGACTAATGTGGAAGCAGCTCATGATTCCACCTGGACAGTATTTTCTTACATGTAAAGTCTGCTAAACTCTAGGTGATGAGCATGAGGTGTTGCAGTCCTGCATTTGCCTGGGCTCCTGAAGCAGGAGTCACCTGAGCAGGTCATTTGAGATCTCTAAACTGGTATTTGCAGGTTTTCTATGAAACTATATACATGGGGTGTCTACTCATCTCTTAGCTGCCTGTTTCATCCACTTTCTATGAAGGTTTCCCACCCTTATAAGCAGAAGGAAGGATCTCTCTGTGGTTATGTCTTCTCCTCCAACTACATCTGCCTCATCTATTTAAATATCAAAATCATTCAAAAAAAGACCGTGTATTTCATGATGTTTTCAGCAAATCCATCAGACCCTTTTCTTGGCTGGCATTTCCGTAATACCATCGTAGGTATGTTCAATAACTAAAAAAAAAAATAAATTTGTAAGTGACAAAGATGATGACTATAAAAAGAAGATAGGGAAGGCATAGGAACCTAAAACAGAAACCAATTCTTTGAGAAAGCAATGCTCCAGGAGCTTTAAAAACCTTTGCAGAATTAGTTTTCTCTTTGCACAATAAAACTGTACATTTGTCTTCTTCAGTGCTGACTTATTAGCGAAAAATCACAACCATCCAGACTGCCACTGGATCTGATGGCATGAACATCTACGTGCTCTTCGAACTGTTGCTTGGATGAAAACTGCTGTCAGACTCAATTAGTGGCAGAGTAAAGCTCATCCAGAGGGAAAGGCAGACACGAATGAAGAAATACTTAATTGTGCAACTACCTGGGGACCCCAAATCCCTCAGAGCTCTGCTGCAACAGGAGCCTTAGCAACATTGTATGAACTATTTTCGTGCCATGAGAAAAGCAATCAAAAACACTGGCTCAAAAATAAAAAGAATTAAAAAAAAATTTTAAAAAGGCAAGTTGGGTTAGACATGCCAACCTAAAAGAGGCCAAGCAGAAAGTATTTTCCACCTACCCTATGCAAGTTCCACCACGCCTGTGAATGCAACACTTGGGTGGCCCTACCCAGACATGAGGTTGCCAAGATATTTACATTTACAGCAAGAAAGTAGTTCCCATGAAGTCCCACCCATCGTCCTCCACAACTACGTCCTTTTCATTCCATTAGCCAAACTTCTGACAGCATCCACCTACAGAGTTCAAAAACTGAACAAAATGTCAAGTTTGATACATTTAAAAAGAAAATCTGCATCTCTTTCTAAGCCAACTGACAGTAAATGCCCACAATATAAACCCAGAAATGCAGCTAAATGCATGGAACTGATACAGTAACGTGGCTGCTTCACACCAGTCTGAAGGGTTGGACTTGATGATCTCAGAGGTCCTTTCCAACCTGGCTCATTCTACGATTCTAAGCTGTATGGACAACTTGGAGGTGCTGTTTTCCTCCCACTCGGTCTCTGGGGAAAGAGGCAGAGGAGCACTGGTATCTTTTGCTTTGTAGGAGTGTGCAGAAACTCAGAAGTTCACAAAACAGGTTACAACACTTGGCTGCCTCTCACAAACCATCAGCAAGGAGAGAAAGCAGCAGGAAATGGTATTGACTAAGTTTGAAGAAACAAAGCTGGATGCCAGCAGGGTCACAGTGCTCCCAATATTTAAAGCAAGTAAACAACAACAAAAAAAAGCAGTTGAAGAAACTGAAACTGCATGGGGAAGTATTAGGCTGTGTCACACAAGGTGGAATCTTTGGAGGGAAAAAGAAGGAATCAACATATAAAGCATCTGGGAGGTTCAAGGAGAATAGTGACTAGTACCAATACACAGGATTTCAGCTGAACAAGTGGTTTTTGTTTAATCTTGGGCGTTTTTTACTCATCTATGGTTAAATGTCAGTAAATTACTCCAAAAAGCCTAGGAATTTACCGTGAGGGGTTGAAGAGCTAGATCAAGATCCTTTCTGGGGCAAATGAAGCTAATGCTTCAGGAGGAGGGAATGAATAATGAAAGGAACAGATCCCTTTCTCTATACCATGAATTCTTCCCAGAACTCTGATCTCTTAGCCTTTCAGAGACACACACATCCTGAATGGGAATCATCTCACTTCAAATCTGCACATATGCTCCAATGTAGCTGACAGGGATCTTTCTTACTAGAAAGGGAAAGATGAATACCTCCAAAGCAGATCTGTCCCAGTTGGCCATGAACCTCTGGAGTCACTAGATTAGTTAGTCAGATTAGGAAACCAATTCTAAAGCATCAAAAAATTGGCAGCCTTTCCCACATTTCACTCCACCCAGCAGAGAAAAGGCAGACAAAGGGTGCTGGATGCTTGCTGGGTTACACCACATCCTCCAGCTAACTGTGTCAAAGCAGGCCACTACACTGCTGCCACTGGATTACTTTGCTGTTGCCACATTTCATTCTATTTTGACTCACTACAGACAAGTGCTCAGAACTTCAGAAAAGCAGGCTCTGACGCTGAGCTGCCACATCAGACAGTGTGAAAACTAGTGGCCCACGCTTCTGCAGAATAAAGGAGGCAGTGTATCATAGCTTGGCTGAGTTACACCCAAAAATCCCTTTGATTTTAGCTAAGCAAATAACACAGCCAAATTTTGCTCCCCTGCTACTTTGTTCCTGCAGACAGCTTCTGCCTGGACAAAAAGAAATTACAGTCTTAGAGACTGATATTTTAAAAAGGAGTGAGGCCCATGACTGAATTACTTCTGAAAAGTTAGACCTGTTTCCAAAGGCAATATCCAAATGCTTAGAAGATGAGAAGCTGGTCCAGCTGGGATCCCTAGAAGGAGGAAAAGAAGGTTTCTAACACAAAGTTTAACTCCTTGGGAATGCTGCTTGTGCATCTCTACCTGTGACGTGTCCTTTCGTGAGGATGAGGTTCAAGTACAAATCTGAGTTAAACTACACAAATTCTTATCCCAAAAAGTGTGGAGTCATATGTTTCATTAAGAACTTCCAGAAAAATCAAAGCTTTTGTTTTTCTCAAAAAAACCCTCAAGCAATCACACTCCCCAAAGATGCTAATGGAAAGGTTTTCCAGCTTAAAGGTTGGAAAAAACAACCTATATAAATTTCCTTGGCATCATTTTGTGAGGAGCTGGTGAAAGGTTGTAATGTAGGCTGCTTTAGTTCTTTAGGTGTGAATGGGTTCAGCCTTTTGCTCCTCCCTGAATGATGTTTGGCCTAATAAAACTATAGGTGAAAGTGCAAATAGCCTGTTGTTCTCTTCCACGCCCTCCTAGAAACCCATCTCAGAAACTGCCAGTACCTCTGTTGGCTGATTCATTCATATTAGAGTTCTCTAACATACGTAACTGGGCACTCTTTTTTTTTTTAAGAAAGGTTTTAATTTCTTTTAAGTGCCTGAAGTAAATGAAAGCACAACTCATCAACTTTTAGAAAGCAAGCTTTACATTAATATACTAAGCATTCTCCAAGAAAAAACATGCATTTATCTTACAAGAGCTTATCACTGTTTGATAGAAGCAGATATTTTATTTGTGTTTTCTGTGGAAATAATGCTCAGCTGAAGAGTTCTCCTGATCCTCAAAAACATCAGGTCCTGAAGCCAAGCCTGTCAGCCTGTGCTGGTTTCACATTGTTCACTCTCAGCCCTGACACACTCCATTTGGAGTCAAATTTGATACAAGCCACATGGAATTTACGTACTGAGGTAACATCCAGTGCTGTCATTTTTCCCCTGTAACTAAATGTCAGCAAGAAATAGAATCTAAAATTGGCCTGTAACTATGGCAACTAATGAGCCATTCTAACTTGGAGTCCCCAAATCAAGCATGTGACCATCAAGGGATTCATTCCAGTTCCAAGATGCTGCTTTTGAGAGAAGAAAATATGCTGCTGCTTTTCCTGACATGCGTGTTAGAGCTGTCAGCCCACAGCCAGGCTGGAGAGCTGGAGCAGGCTCAGGCAAACAGCTGGGAGAAAAGCTGCTTCTTTCTTAAATGGGAAGGGAAAACAGCCAATACATCATATGGATGCTAATCCCACTGGATAAAGGTAAAACCCTGTGAAAAGAACAAACTATCAGAGATGACAATAGTGTTTGTAATACAGCACCAGGGAACAAAAAGTGTAGGCTCTGTGAGGAGAACTAATGGGTGCCTTCAACTTCAACAGGCATTTGGGAACACACAACTCCAAAGTCAACTCCATAATTCTGATAAGGGGAGGTCATTTCATCTCCCCTGACCATCTCTTCCCTCTCAGAAGCTGTTCTGAAAGGGTTGTTTGAGGAAACTACCAGCATGCAGTAGGCACAAATGATTAGAATCTACAGTATGAATGGAGTATACACTAAAGTTGTTTTTCCTAGGGCCCTAGAACTAGAAATCATTTAGCTATTAAATAACGTCATTATTCAGGCTTTTTTCTTTTCAGAAGAAAGAAGAGAGAGGGTAAAATAAACATGTAAACAAAGCAGTTATTAGCTTTCCAGCATAATTTGAAAAATGCATGGTTATTCCTATCAAATAAAGTTGCAGCTAAAATTCTAATGAAACTAAGATATAAAATAAAGGGTCACTATTTCTTTATACTACATTGAAAGTTTCTTTAAGTAGCGTGTGTATGTTCTAGAAATGTACCACAGTCCAGATCAGAAGAAAGGATTCTGTGTTAGTCAATTATTTAACAAAAACCCCTGAGTTCTTACTAATTTTCTTTGAAGATTTAACACCTAACAAAACAAAACAAAAAGTACCTTCACTAAATTATTTTGCCTACACGTGTGAACATCACCCGGCACTGGTTTTGAATATTGGCTTCACTGGGTAGGTAAGAAAAAAGACAGCATAAATTACAGCTTTTCACTCTGGAAACCATAAACATTGTTGTCTTGTAAATGAGCTATATTTGGAAAAATAATTAAACACGTTGAAACTTAGAACTGTTAACCACTGTTTTCTATTCATAGCTACGGGAGCAAAGCTATAACCCAGGAGAAATAAGCAGAGAGACATAAAAAAAAAGCAAGGAAGAAAGGGGTGAAATTCTACTCTTATCAGGTGTTCCTGATATATATCAAGTCATAAGGTCACCACCATCAAGCAAAGCCTTGTAAGAAACATCCAGTGTAACATCCTGGGTGCATCAGGAAAAGCTGCCACTAAGTGTTAATAACAAACAGCTGTGCCAAGGATGGTTAGAGAACAAAAGATAAAACATTGGATGTTTCACACTTTCTCAAATTAATTTTTACCTAATTAATTCATCTTCATCAGATCTGGGCCAGCTTAGCAACAGCAGCAGTGGAAATTAACATCTTTGGGCTCTACACAATAAAAAAAGCTGTAAACCCTGTCCACCTACTAAGCTGCAGCACATCTTCATTAGTTTACTGGTATTTCAAGAAAAAAGAAAAAGGAAAGGAAACAAAAAAGAAAACTTGCAAAGGCCCACACAAAGAGCAAAAAGCATAGTTTCATGGGAGCTTGAGAAACAGTTATAGCAGCAAAGGGGAAAGAAAAAAACCCAACAGATCAGCTATATGCCCAAAGTACTGCTGAGGGTGCAAGAAGGTGGTTTTGACATCGCTATTGCCCATGTGGGCATGGCTCTGGGAACGCCCACAAGCAGCTTTCATCAAGGAACACATCTCACCATTTCTTTTCCTTCCTTCGTCTTTTGTCCCTTTTTGAGGTGCCATCACTTTCTGGAGGGAGCTCCGTCCAGAGCTGGGCTTTCCCGACCCATTGCTGATGATGGAGCCATTCTGACTTGGGGACCGGCTGCAAGTAACCATAGCAACAAGGCAGGATGTGAGTTCTTCCTTATAAACCTCATTTCAAGGTTATTTCATTTGCACAGTTTGCATCACTGAGTTTTCAAGTCTGACTTTGTACCAAAAAGGAGACAGAATATAAAGTGCACACAGAAACACAGTGAGGTAGGAGCAGAGTGATGGGAGGTGAACACGACTTTCTCAATTAGTTCAGGGCTGATGGGCATCTTAGTGGCTTGGAATGCAACTACTTCTCATGCAAAAGCTCCACAATGACAGAAATGCCACTGCAGAGGACAAAAAAACCCCCATTATCAATTCAATGTCATTTGCCCTTTAAAATAAAGTAGACCTTTGCTTTTGTATGTATGGATAAACCAGTTCCTTTGTTATTTAGCCTGCATTTACACTGAACTGTTGTCAGCCATAATGCAAAATTCACTCACTCACTTCAGATGTATGCACACACAACTGTGTTAAGAAAATTCTCCTTTTCTCCTCTTGGCACACAACCTGGTTTAACCAGCACCATTATTTACTGAAACTCCTAAGAGTTTTTTTAACTCAGCCATTGCATGTCCTTGTCCTGAAAATGGTCCCTGCCCAGGGTGAGGAGGAAGGGCAGGTCGGAACAGCGGCGTGTTAAGTCCCAGTGAGGAGCAGGAACAGAAACCAGCAGCGTGGCTCTGGGCTGCACTGGGAGCAAAGTCTCATCAGAACTTCTCTTCTTTCTGGGATGGGTAAATTACTCAAATCCTAATGCACAAGCTGGGAAAAGGAGGCCAAAGTAGAAAATGGTATATTTGGTGCTAGTCCACATCCAGACACGTGGTCACGTTGTTTTTACACGTGAAACTTGCCACAAAGGGAATGAAAACTATTCACTGGACCTGTGTAGTTATTCACTGATGCCTTAAGCCCCTAATGTTTTTTTTCTTTTCCTAATATTTGTAAAACTTATAAATTTTATAGGTAGGTTTTAAAAGCAGAAACCCCTTTTTGCCTTGTTCCTTTCCCTTGTTTACACATTCCCTAACCCTCTTATCCCATTCTATGCCTATCTGCAATCTACCATTGAATTTTCACAGCCACTGACAGGGTGATGTAAAGAGATTGCATTGGAGAAAAAAAGAAATGGACTTAGTCACAAAGACTTTCATTTACAGAGAAAAAAAAATCAAATCAAGTTCTATTGCTGTCACAGTGGCTTTATATCTAGAAAATGGTCGTAAAGCAAAACAATGGTCAAAACCATCCTGCAAATCATTGCCAATACTATGGCAATATAATAAATGAATGTTTCAATCTTCAGCTTGAAGCATTCATTTACCTCCAGTTCTGACCACCCTGCCTGGTGTAAGTAGAAAGCATTTACTGTGGTCAGAACAGTAAGGGACAAATATCAGAAAAGCAATTCTTGGGGACTCTCTTTTGAAGATAGCCTAGGTGGAAATATATACAATTTGAGACAGGCTCTTTCCAGCTACAGGGTTCTATGAGAACTCAGCATGCAGCCCAGCTCAGTCCAGCCTGAGGATCTTCTAGTGAAATTCTGTTGAGAATAAATATTCTTGTGAAGCAAGGATTTCTCCCCTATAAACCTGTCACTGCCTAATAAATAATCCCAGCCCAGTAAAAAAATTCATCTAAGGACAGACCAACACCTGAAGAAAATCTGCTCCATTTGGGAACACGGAAAAGAATCACAAGAGCATGGATATCTTGCACAATGATTTCTGCTGCCACTAATCTAAATATTCCTCCTTTTTAAGTGGCTGTCATAACTGAGAGGTTTCTTTCAATGGTGATATCAGAGGAGATATTCTGATCAGTTACCAGCCACTTCATGGCAGTCTGATTTAATTTGACTCAAAGTAGCCTGGATGAAACAGCAAATACATAAAGGTCAAGAAATATTTCTTCATCTTCAGAAACCATTAAATTCCAACCCCAGACACAGCTCCTGGGAATGAAAAATACAAAATTCTGCATGTTCTCACTTACTCAAGTAATCACCCTGAAGGAGGGAAAACTAACTCTTAGTTATTTGCTTAGAAGGGCAGCAAGGTTCAACATATTTTATAATGAGAGTAACTTTCCTGTGAATTCCTGGATCAAGTTTGCTTATCAACGTTTGTTTAAAATGGTGCAGATTAAGTAGAGGGAGACTTTGGAGCTCATTCAAAGGACTGAGTGAAGTGCTTAATCACTTTTGTTAGAGGATTAATTAATAGGGCTGGTTTATATTTTTTGTGTGTATTTACACATGGCTTTGGAGAGGCTTCAAAACATTTTAAAGAGCAATTCCTGCAAAGACTTAACCTCTGGTGGTTCAGCACCAGCAACTGCTGCTGATGTCGTGGTCCTCTTCCATTTGTCATTTCATCAGAGGATGGAAGACTTCGAAAGGGACAAGTGCTGTTCAGTTCACATGAACTATAAAACCCAACCCTCACAGTCTGAGTGATTTACAGCATGAACAACACATCACTGACATCAAATGGCAGAATAACAGTTCACATCCAAACGCAGCTGGCTCACTCTCCTCTACTGGTACTCCCTGCAGACAGCTCTTTCCACGCTCCAGGTGCCTTCCTGTACAGCCAAAGAAGTGTGCTAAACCAGGAACTAGGCTCAGGATCCTTCTGTCTCCATTCTTCTGTAGGGAAAACCTCAGTTTATAACCAGTGGGGATGTCTACCCACGGTAAAGAGCAGCAGTGTTGGCTCCTCCAGCCCCACACCGTGCCGGCTGACACCTCCCACAGCTGCAGGTGGCTCCAGTGTGCTCCTGTCACAGGGCACAGCAACATTGTGCCAAGTTTTCTAAGCTTTTCCATTACTCCAAAGGGACAAATGTCATGGTACAAGATGAGGTGACTCAGTTGTGAAGATTTGGTTTTCTATAGAATTTCTCTGCACTAGCCAGATACTCTTCTTTTATGCTGTCAAGTCCCTTCAAGAGACAAGGACTGTGTAATGCCAGTGAATTACACAACAACTGTTACCTCTATTCAAGCTGTTTACCTAACAGTTTTATTTTCCTCTCTTCACTTCAGTATCATTCTTCAGTTCCACTCTAACTTAATGTCAAGGAAAAATGGACACAAAGAATGCAAAACAGCCAGGATAAAGGGATAATCTTCTTTCCTCGCCTGTGGTGACTGAGACAAGAAATAATGACCTTCTATTCAGCTATTCTGTTGGTGATTGAGGGTAAACACGAGGTAAAATTTCCTAACAGGAAAGGCAGAAGAGAACAGATTGCTGGAGGAGGCTGTGATCATCCCACCAGTGAAAGACTTTAAAATAAGGTAGATAAACTTGAGTTGGGGGGTGTTTGACCCTGCAACAGAGAAGAAGAGGAGGCAGATAGCTTCCTGGGGACCTTAAATCTGTGATCCTACAGACTTGGTATGAAGAGACTGCAAACCTGGGACACTTTACCCTAGACACTGACATTCTCTAGTCTATTCTTACACTCTCAGAAGTTTTGTACTGCTGTAGCTGGTTTGGATGTAGAGGTCTTCCATAATTTAGTGGATGTTAAGGGTTTTCCCTTCTGCACTGGGGCTAATTCTGGAGTGACAGAGTCCACCAGTGCAGCTACAGAAATTTACAGTGGCCAAAGTCTTTTGGTCCCATGTCTCATTTGGGCTCATGTCTTGAACATGAAAGCCACTTCCCCTTCACCTCCTCTATGAATGTACAACCTGTGAAGGTTTCACTTTGGTTCACCTCATATTTTGCAGCAATTTGACATATCCAGGGCAGACCAGTGTTATACCAAGGATACATCATGGAGGAACCATCTGCCACACACTCAGCCCGGGTGCCAAACCTTACAGAAACCAGCAGCATGTACCCTATTCCACCCCTCTGTGGAAAGATGCCAGTCAGTACCTTTTCCTTGTTTCATTGGATTTGGCAGTTTTGATGGTGCTCCCATCCTGGGTAATTTCTCTCTCCTGGGAGGCAGGAGCATCTCTGACTGGAAGTGGAAGT
The DNA here is from genome assembly GCF_001715985.3 of Manacus vitellinus. Lineage (NCBI taxonomy): Eukaryota > Metazoa > Chordata > Aves > Passeriformes > Pipridae > Manacus > Manacus vitellinus. The sequence goes on from NW_021940291.1 coordinate 9,144,712, forward strand.
ATGACAGTCTCCTGAGTTACAGGTAGAACTTCATCTTCTGCTCCCTGCTGACCCAAGTGTTGCTTGGCATAGTCAAAGCCTTGTACTGGCTGCAAAAAGAATAGGAGAAATAAAAGAAAAGGAGAAATAAAAGAAACTTCCAGCATGTTACGTTAATATAAATTTTCAACTTCAACATAAAATCTCTCACTACCCTTTAACTTCTTTAATTACATAAGTGACAGGAAAAAATATGTAGATCACCATGTGAATGCCCAACAAGAAACCAATTTCTCATGAAATCTCCATTCCACATATTTTAAACATGATTAGTATAAAATTGATCTTGGCTAACCTTTCTTACCCTGCTGTAACACTCCCAGAAATTCCTTTGACAGATAGTGGAAGAAAAAAATTAGGAGGAAAAGAAATAAGACCATATAGAAAACTTTCTCTGACAAAACCCTTGTGTTCCCAAAGAAGGTGGGAGTAATTTATTCCCAGTCAAGACAAAGTAGAAAAGGCACACATCAAAGTTTCATGGGCAACATTTTCCAGAAAAGAATCTTTTTCAGATCAGTGAAATTATATTTCCCCTGGCTTGCCAACTGCCTGCTGGGAAGGATGTGATTGACTTCACTTGTTTCTCTTGGGAAGTGGCATTTCACTAGAGCCTTGCAGGGAGGCAGCTGAGGGTGTGTGCCCAGCCTCCTCTTCCCAAAGCCCATCCAGGCTTTCCTTGCTGCCTCTGCAAGGAAAAAACAGAATTAACACACGCCTCCTGGGCAAGGCAGCCACTCAAAGGTGGATTCTCTCAATGGAAAAATTAAAGCATTTAGGCAAAACTTGACTTTCCAAACTTCATTTTCAATTGGAAGAAAAAGAGAAGGGGAAAAATACAACAACAACAACAAAGAAACAAAAACAACCTGCATTTTCTTAGGGGGAAAAAAAAGAATATGAAGAAATTCGTGACCACTTCTGGAAAAAAAACACAAAACACAAAAGTGTTCTTGCTACACTAAATTGAATTAATTTACCCAAAACTGGAAGGATGCTCTTGCTGAAGTACAAAGACTATTGACAAAATGCTAAAAAAAGCACTACAAAACACTTCAAAGTTGAGTAGCTGTGATTTTAAACCTCAAACATACTTTAGGAAACACACTGGAATTAGTTCATGACTGATTAGTCTCTCCGTGTTCCTGTCATGTCATTATTGAATATTTTACTTCCAGAAGAAAATCAGCAGGAGAAAAAAATTAGCTGATGGCACAGGAAAAAAAGGATGAGCTCTGAAAAGAACGTTTTTTCTTGTTGTGTCCCTTACTAAATCTGTTGCTATAAATAGAGATACATTTCATAGGTGAGTTCAGTCTGAAAATAATGGGGCTGCCTTCTACTTTTTAAAACATAATAAAACGTGCTTTTTTTGCTTATGGGGATCTGCATGGCATCCCCAATCTCCTGTTCAAACTGAGGATAATGATTTCTAATGATGCTAATGATTTCTAATGTGCTCCCTTATTTCAGCACCCCTCTGGTGAAAGGAGCTTCCGTGCATTAAGGAGTCACTAAGTGGGCTAATGCTGATTTGGGAGAGCAGACAACTCCACACCTTACCACTATAGAACTCTCAACATATCAGAAAAATGCCAATTCACCATCATCCCTCCATGGTAAGTCATGAGGGAGCCTTCTCCTTGCCCTCCCCTGAAGGCAGGGTACCACAAAAGAGCCACCCAAGCAGCTGCAAAGGGAGGAAATGAAGAAAGGGAAGGGAATGAAGAAAGGGGAAACAGAAGCTTTGTGAAGGACAGCTAGGAAGAACTGCACCATGTGCTAGACAGTAATATTGTTAACCAAAATAATGTTTTTAAATGTCATTATCGATACTGAGTGCCAGAGTTAAGACCCTCCTAGATATTCTGCAAAAAAAAGGTAAAAAAAAGAGGCAATTAAATCAGTTAGTTCACCCTCCATGCCTTTGAAAGACTAAAATAAGTTTCAACTTACACTTCATATCTTATATAAAAACAAAACCAAACCAAACCAACAAAAAAAAATAACCAAACCAAACCAGAAGCAGCAGAACATGAGAATTACTAAAGAATTCTGCAGTGTCCCAGCTTGGATCTGCCAAAGGAAGAAAATGAAGGATTATTTTAATCTGAGTTCTACTTACCACCATGTCTAGCAACAAAATGCAATAAAGGAAGAGCTGAGAAAGCCATCCTCATCAGTAGACATATTGCATTAAATAAAATTTGATCTTGGAACCCTGCTCCGTGAAAGCCCACAGGAGCAGATGGCTTTACCACCCCTGAAGGGAACTGGCAAGACTAAATCATGATCAGGCACTGCTGAAGCACTGCAAGAATAGATGTCCAATAGGACCAAAACACTGAGAAAGACCGAGGGACTGGGATTTTAATATTGCTTTTGAAATAATAAATGAGTGATGAGACTATTAGATTACACTGCCTGGCAAAGGGCAGAGTGAATGTAGAGAGTTGTTTCTGGGAGGTTTTTTCCTTGTAATGATCATGAAAAAGACATTTTAAAAAAAAAAAAGAAATGAAACGAAAAAAAAAAAGAAAAAAGAACAAAGGATGATGAGCTCCTCCCCTCTATAGGTATACCCAGGTACACAGTTTCACTGATTTTTTTTTCTTCATGTCCTTTATCAAACTGACAGCCATTGTTTTCCCATGGTTGCACTATTTGCTTTTGTTTGCAGGTCTCAGATTACAGATCTTATCTCTGTTTACCTGCAAACTTATTCTTTCATGGTCTGAAAAAAAAGGAGAGGTGACAAATCAGACTACAGCCTTTAAAAAAGCATGCTGTGAATTAAAAAGCAAGAGATGCAAAAGTTAACATCCATCCAAAACCTTAAGGTAAAAACAGTTGCTTAAAAAAAACCAGCATTGAAATAATATTAAAATAAAATCCCATCAGAATTCCATCAATTTGAATTTATACTTCTTTAATTTTTACAACCAGAGAGAAAATTGAAAAAAATTAAACCAGTCCCTTTCCCCTGCAACTTAGTCCAGATGTCCCTGACTGCTGAGGCAGAACAGCAACACAATTCCCAAGACAGATACCATAAACCACACTATCTAAGAGAGGTCACTTTGTAAACTTCATTTATTTACCCTTCAGTCTGCTACAACAACAACAACAACAAAAAAAGGCGTTCTTAATTACCAGGCACAACCACAGCAGCCCTGCTGTTAATGCTCCATCACCTCCCCCAGCTGCACAAGGATATTTCATGCTAAATGTTCCATTACCCCTCCGTGCTGCGTTGGAGCACCCTGTCCCGCTGCAGGGGACGGAGCGTCTGGAGGGACGTGGGAGTGTCTGGAGGGACGTGGGAGTGTCTGGAGGGACGTGGGAGTGTCTGGAGGGATGTGGGAGGCAGCTCTGCTCTGCTCTGGAGGACCCGCAGCCTCCCGCTGCTCCCAGCAGCAGCAGGACTGCAGAGATGAGCAGGCAGCTCCGCTCTGCCAGTCCCCTTGGAACAGGACTCCTGGAGTCCGAGCACATGAAACAGCACCACTGAAAACAAAAACACCTGAGATCCGAGGCTGCAGGTATCCCATCATATCCTCCTTTGCTTTTGCTGGATATTCAAAAGGTATCGAAAAATTGCTCCAGTGATTCGGCAACAAATCTCGGACACACGGAAACAAAATACTAAAGCTGCTGCTTAAACTAAAAATCAGTCCACTGTGACTCCACTTAGAGCAGAGTCAGCATTAATCAGCAGTCTCAGGCACTTTCCTCAGCCATGAAATACAACATATTCATTTTAAATGTGATATGGATATGTGCTCATCAGCTATTTGTACTGCCCAACTGCATGAAACGTGGCAATTACAGTTCAAGCAACTACCACTATCCCTTAGGCTGGGATTAAAAATTAAACTAAAATTGTTCTTTTTTAAATGACCTTATCTCATTATCTTCCCAAAATATGTTTCTTAGCCTTACTTTAAGTAAAGATGCTGAAATCAGGAATGACCAAACCAGTCCATTCCCAGTCCCACTGCAGAATTTATCTTCCACAGTCCATATACCAGCAGATACTCTAAACTAGACGTGGCTGAACCTTTTTGATGGAGCCATCATTGTGAAGCTAAACAGGAAGCAATTTAGCTTTCATTTGGAAATGCATCACTTCTCATATAATGAATTAAATTAAATTTTATGGAGTCTCAAAATAAACCATAAAGGGGAAATGCACTCCAGAAGTGGAACTCCTGCACTCCAGCTGTAAATATGAGCAAATCTGCAGGAAAACCTCCTGAAATGAGTGTAGTGTGGGTGCTGGGAGCTCAGTACCAGTAGTTTTGTTCTGCAGATCCAGCTCCCATCTGATGACATTGGCTGCTGATGCAAGTGTAACCTGACTGAGCAGGTTTTCACCTGACCGTGTATCTTACAGCCTGATTAAATCTGATTTCTCAGGAAAAGCAAAAATTCCATTTTCTCTTTCTTTTTGGAATGCCAACTTTGGATTAAAATATTAAAATACTTTCAAGGGGTTTTTTTCTGTGCTGTAGCTGCTACAAGCAGTGGGGTTTCTTTTTAAAATAGCAACCTTCTTCAGCTGTAAAGCATCCCATAAAGATGGGCAGTTCAAAGCAATATACAAACTTAGTCTTATTTTTACCTCTAGTTGGGATTAAGACTATATATAAAAAGAATCAACTGGTGCATAGTATTTGCAACAGCCCCTAATGAAGCATAATTTGCATTACAGAGGCTTCAGTGGGGTGTTACATATCACTGCAATGGTATTAATTTTTGTTTGTGTTTCACTTCTGCAGATCTAGCCTAAACACTAGATGGATAGCAGTGGATAAATAGATGAGCACACTGGAACCAAAATGGAAATGTCTTTTTTTTTGCATCATTTTTGATACAAATGTCTTGTTTCCAACTGGCACCAGCTGCACCCATCTGCAACAAACCCAAGATAAGGAGAAGGGAGCTGTCACACGCATCATGACTTACTTCAACTCTCCCTCCAATCTACATTTTTCAGCAGAAGCAACAGAGCTGAAATCTCAATAATCCTGCTGTCTGCAGCATTAAGAAACCAAAGAAAAAATTCATCATCTCAGTCCCATGCCAATAGAGAAGAACAAAGTCAGCTGAAAGGGCAAAGGAACAGTATGCCTTACACACAGGCTCCGTGGGCTAAAAACTCCTACCTTTGGTTGGCCCTGTTCAAGAGCCACTGAATAGCACCATTGAAAAGGCAGACTTTTCACTGTGGAGACAAATCAGTATTCTGTGCCATTTTCTGTTAGAGAATCAAACTGGAAATGCGTTTGCTTTGGGAAAAAAACCCATCTTGTAATTGATATGGGTTAGTAACTTTAAGAAAAACATAATTGTTTGAACCCAACAAGCAATACCCACAAATAAATTGGAAAGTTCAAAACATCTAAGAGAAAAATAGCAGTGGGAGAAAAAAAAAAATCCAAAGAATGTCTATTCTGGATTAGCATCTGAGGGGAGAACTTCTGGTTGGGACCAGGTCCAAACTGCTGCCAAAGCCCAGGGCTTCAGAGACGCTGCCACCTGCAGCAGGTAGGAGCAGGTTTTGAGATCCTACAGGAGATGTGATGCTGATAAGCAAGCCCCAGGCATAATATCCCATGTCCTCAACTTTGAGAAGGAAGCAACTGCCCTGGGTGAAGCCTCCTAATGGCTCAGTGCCTGACGTGGCTGTGTAAGGGCTCTGCTATCACCGCAACCTACACCCAAGGGACGAGCTGTGATGGAAGCTGATGAGTCCTGAGGATCCAGCGGTATCAAGGACAGAGGAGAAGTGTAAAGACCCAACCTGTGAGTAACAACCATTTCAATCCCAAACATTCTTCAACTACATCTATCAGAGAAACCGTTTACAACCTCAGAGAGCAAACGGACGCTTTTGGATCCCGCGATCAGTCGCTCACCTTCGCTCTCTGAGGCAGGTTCATCATGGTGTCCGGCTTGAAGTCGTTCTTGTTCTTCCTGCACAGCACTGCTGTGATGATGATGATGATGACTGTAACCACAGCAATGGGAGCCAGCACCGCTGCAATGATCCACAGGTTGTTTGGGGGGTTCTTCACCACGGCTGCAGAAAATTGCAAACCAACACTGGTAAGCTTCACTGTGCAACAATCTGACTGCTTCCAGTCTTCAACCGTCTCCATATAAAAATTAGTACAAAAGGACTGTAAGTAATCTAGCTTTCTATACAAAGGAATACCTTAATTAAAAAAAAAAAAACAAACAACAAACAAAACAGAACAATCAGCAACACTCTTCAGTACACAAATCCCTGGGCTCTCTTCTCTTATTTATATGCAAATACAGTTTATATGCAAAAGCAGCCATCCACTCCAAATCAAGTTAGATGCCATATTAGAAATTACTCCAGTGGTTCATTTACAGAATAAACAAACAAAAAAAAAGGTGCAAGTAAGTAATATATCCTTAACTATTTTTCAACCACAAATCCAGCTTACAGCAAGGTAGCATGTGTGTTAAAAGAATACACATGAAGTTCATACCTGGTGTCAAAGACTTATTGGCTCAGCAAGAGTGAAGTGGCAGAGCTTTTTCAAAACCAGTGAAGCTAAACACTCTAATATAGTTATTATCAATATCAATAGGGCAATAAGAGAATGCTTCTCTTGTGCTCTAGAAATAATTTATCATAGTTAAGGTCAAACTGAATCCGTTATTTCTGAAGGAGTGGAAATAATGAGGTTGGAAAGAGCTACTTGCAGATATATTAATAATGGCACCAGGAAAAGGGTACGTTTCAGAAATGCAGTGATGCAAAAACATTTTAGATTCCATTTTATCAGAATAATCTCTCTCAGTATGAACCTTCAACTTCTCCACACATAACAGATCCTCCAGTGACACATTCCCAGTCCTCTAATTACATTTCATTTCTTTCAGGAAAAACATCAGATAATCTCCTTATAATGCTGAATTCTGCTGTAGTGAAACATTTAGTGGACTTCACCATGATATCTCTGTTTATTTTCCTATGGCACTGGTTGTTGGTGTGGGCAGGCAATTGTGAGAATACCAGCACAAAGCAGCCATTCCCATTTCCCAGGGGACTGGTGCTTTCAAATGTCATTGAGCTTATGAGCTGTCAGAGGCACTCAGCATCTTTCAGGACCAGACTTCAAATGCATACCAGCTTGTTCAGCAGCAGTTCCAAAAGCTGAAAGTCTGGCTGAAGCCTGAGTCTGTTTTCTTTGTAGATTTGGAGCTTTTTGCAAAGCCAATGTACTTTGTTGGGTGATGTAGTAACAGCACCATTAGGTATAGGACTTGAGCAAAAAGACTGTCCAAAAAACCAGGTTGAAGCCTTTCAAGGTTCACTTTTCAACAGACTTGCATAATTCTTAATTGCTGACTCTGACATTTAGTTTGGGGATGAAAGGGCTGTGGGGAAGGAAACTGAATCTGAATTTTAACAAATAACAGTAACTTTAATTATAGACTGCTGCTGTGGGAGCAGCAAACAATTGTTGGAAAACTATATTTATTCTTTGTAGGGAATGCAGAGGGAATGATGACCTTATGGCTAATGGGACAGACATTTAGGAATCCTAGTTTACATCTTTAATTCAGTTACCAGCTTCCAATGTGACCTTAAGTCAACCCACGGTTCATTTAACTCAATAAGAGTTCAGTAGAATTTGAAACAAGCCTTTCATTCTCTTATAACTCAGTCTCTTGCTTATAAAACGGGAACATCCATATTTTTTGATATTATTCGTCTGTCTTGTCTAACCCGACTATGAGCTCGAAAGGGTAGATGTGTTTCCTTACTGCATTTTGGAACAGAGCTTTTCATTCTGCTATAAAGAAATTATAATGAGCAAAAATGAAATCCACACAAAGTATTGTCTTTGGCAATACAAAGACAGACTGCAAATAACCATGTCCAAAATGAAAGCAATTGACTTTTTTCTCCATAATAAGGTATAAAGATAGAATTACCTCCTACATTTCAAATACTCTGCCTTCAGAATCTCAGTTACCCCAGGTCATAATTTCAATTTCTGTATATTCTCGTACAGTATTCTATGCATACTTCACTGGTATGATAATCTACAGATAAATAAGGCTGCCTCATCAGACCATGGAAATACAAAGTTGGATGATGAGCAGCAGATGTCATAATTGCCTAAATACCCATATAAATCACAACACTGCACAAAGAGCTAGGAAACTGCTATGTATTATCTATATCTTCTTTAGTAAAAAATGCATTAAAGAAATATTCTCACAGAAAACAGAATTATTTAGAATTTAAATGCTGGAATTTAAGGAAACAGGGATGGAGATCAACCTATTCAGTTGAATTAAAGTCAGTAACAGACCATGATTGAATCAAGGATCAGATACAGTACATAGTGCATTCTCTGGAAATTATATCATATTTCTGCCTTCTAACTCAATCCTATGTTTATAGATGATACATAAATTGCTTATTACAGTGGTCCCTTCTTTTCCTGTCACCATTGCATGTAATTATTTCAGTATCACTGCTCTTTCAAGCAGATATAATTGCACCAGAGAGACCCATTTTATATGCTGTTTTGTCAGTAAGGAGATCCAATAAAGAAGTCCACTATATCATTTTAATTTCATCTAGATAAAAACCTTGGCAAAGTAGAGAGACTCAGTTAGCTAAAGGCATCAATTTGTACATTAAGCTCTTAACTGCACAAAAAAAAAAAGGCTCCAAAGCTCCACCACAGGTTTATGACTGTGGGTCAACTACACAGGAATATCAAAAAAAAAAAAAATTTAGAGAAATTTGTGTCCACAGTAACTCAGTAACTGATGAAGGTCTTGAAAGACCTTTACTTTTCAAGAATGGATTCCTTTTTAGCCACATTATTCTGAATGATATTGATCATATCTTGAATCTGAAAACTGTCCATACACACAAGTAGTTCTTTTCAACTTCACTTTTCTGATTTGTGTCTAAACAACACCTTTAACAACCACGTGGTGCACTTGACAAAGTTCTCAGTGAAAATTATTATTTAAAAAAAAATAATAATCCCTTTGAGACAGAACCTACGTTATCTTGAGCAAGTCAAAAACAAAGGACTTCTTAATAGCCCCCACATTTGACTTTGGGGTAAGTTATTTGAATAGCAACTTTGCCCCAGCCATCATCAGAATTAATTCCAACTTTACTGTTCCATAATGTTCAGCCCGTGGATGTTACTCTGTGTGATAAGTGCAGGTTTCCCACATCTACACTGGTGTTTTCACAAAGAAAGAAAGAAAGGAAGAAAGACAAACAACAGAATAGAAAAAAAGGATTAAGCTACAGAATTTTTAAAAGAACTCTTACGATCAGCTTGGACTTGGATGACATAGCCCAGGGTCAAGGCCATGCGCTGGGAGTCAACGGTGCTCAAAATTTTGGCAGCTGCAGTGCCCAGCAAAGGCTTCCCATTGTATAAAGTGTAATAGGTCAGTTCAGCCGGCTCCTTGGGGCCTGGGATACGTTGAATTTTTACCATCTTTAAGGGAAATAAATAAATAAATAATGAGAGAAGGAGAAATAAATTGTGTTTGCATTATACCATGGCAAAACTTGCCAGCAGCTACCTAAAGGCAGTGCCCACAGGGAACTCCTCCGAGACCTCCTACAAGCATAAGCTCCATGAAAATGTTCTCACGGGATCAGAGCTTCTCCCCTTCATAGCCCAGGCTAACTCAGTCAGTCAGAGGACTGACTGACTTCTTAAAAAAACATTTAAATACAATCCTAAAGTAAAACTCTAAAAAAAGCATGCAGTAAAAAGGAGGAAAGGGTCAAATGTTTGGACATTACAGTCCTCTGTAAAAAGGAATTCTTAATAATCTGTCCTAACCTACTGTTAGTACATTTTGCAGTTGAAAAATATCCTCATACTTCACTTCTATCCTCATTATTTTTTATCCCAGGCTGATAATAAAGAGAACCATGTTTTTTCCCATTTTATTCTGCAGAACACTGTCAGAATTTTCACATTGTACCTCTATCTTTCCTGAGAGTAGAGAAAGTGTCAAACATTTCTAATGATGAGAAGAAAAGGAGTTTTATGATTCTTCTCCATTACAGTATGGACTAAAATTTTACAAAGATTCACACTTCTGGCAAGCAAAACATGTTCCTTCTTCAAATTCTTTCAGTGGGAAAACACAAAGAACTGTGGGCAAATGACAAAAGTAGTAGCTTGGGTTTATATCTCACAGCAATCAATTATTGAAAAATATAATGTAACTTTTTGAAAAAGCAACACCTTGTTGTCTAATTTTTGAAGACTGAAGAACATATATTTCAATTGTCCGTAATAACAGTTGGCTTAATTGGTAAGAAAACAAAATATGACCATTTCAAAATACTGAATGTGAAATGCTGTAAATAAGAGAAAGATGATTAATAAATTATTCAGGTCTAAAATCTCTACTTCATGTGATCTGTGGCCACATGGTTTGATGACTAACCCTGCAGAAAGGCTGCCTCTTACATTTTTTTCCCAACAAAAAAGAAGTTCTAGCTCTGAGTTACCTAGGAAACTTTTTTGATGAATAAAAGCTTGGAACTCTTCATTATGCTGAATACGAGACTTTACGCTAAAACATGTACTTTGTACCAATCCTCATAGCAACCAGAGAGAAAATATTTATTAACACTGATTAACTAATGATGATTTCTAGAAGATGAGGGGCTGACTGCAGAAAAAGACATGATCATTAATGCCACGCATTTCGCCCTTGCCGCTTTGATGTTCTGGAGAAAAAAAAAAAAAACAACAACACAGGAAATCTCGACCCAGTTAGGCACATCTTTTACACAAACTGAAGCTGGACACGTGAAAGCAAAGCCCTGGTGGGTTTTTTTTAACACATATCCAGGTGCAACCGGCGCGGCATTGACCACCTGCACAGTGTAGCTGCCCACGGTGGTGGCACGTTTGAATCGCCTCCCTTGCTGGTGGGACATCATGAACAGCGGGGCCAAGCGCTGCTCCATCAGCCGGGCAAAGCTCTGGTTGTTCAGCCCCAGTAAGGCCATATCGACCCCTTGAATAACTGTGGGAATGAAGGGAGAAGAACCACATATCAGCACGTATCTTACGTGGACGGGTAAAATAAACACGTGTTCTATGGAAGGTACTGACCAGCTTAGAATAAAAATACCTGGGCACTGTTACACCCCCTCAGGAATTCCCAATGTGTACCTAACACCCTTCTATTTCAGCCCCTGCACTGTTCTTCTCAGATAATGTCAGTCATGTTTCAGAGAATAAAATCCTCAAAAAGCATTTTTAGGCCTTCAGTTTACCAAAGTGGCTCTGGGAAGCACCTAATCTATGATCTTCAATGTAAAAAGTAAGTTAAAACCTATTTGCAAGCTGCTGGTTTAATGCTTATTGCCAGATGCTCCTGTAAACCAAACCAAACTCCCCTCCTGCAGATTTGAAATCAGAAGTTAGGATTTTGTACAACTCAGTTTGAAACAAAATACCCTGGTTTGAGAGCACCAAAAACTGAATAAACATTTCTGAAGCATAAATGAATGTAAAATTTAGAAGACACTGGATTAACATAAAGTTCAAAAAAGTGATATGGCATGATGATTCAATTCATACATATGTATGATCTTTTCAATATTATTTAAAAAAAAAAATCTACTGGGACCACCGTGATTTTTTTTGAAAACAAAGTTTCCAGTGTAATATCAATACTACTCCATTGCAGTAGGTGCACAGAGGCAAGAAATGAAGGATGAGATTATCAGGGCCCATATGGGGAAGAGCAGTAGCACTCTCTCAGAGGGTCATAATCTCTGCATAGACATTTTATATCAAATTTATGAATAGATATAACAGGCATCAAATCCGTTTCATGTCAGACTCCTTTTCGCTTGCTCTCCTGAGCATTAAACAATTCCAGGTGCAGACACACCAATTAAAAAGGCTTTGCTATCTACTCACTGAAAGATGTCTGGGGGAAAGGGTCTCTTTCTTGCCCAGTTATCATTTCTGAAGTCAAAATGGTTGTGAATGAGAATGTGGTACCAGTGAAATGACTTCATAAAGAAAGTATTTTGAAGCCTCTGAGCATTCTCTGCACCTTCTTTTCCACCAACAGAAAGTTATGTGCCTAATGTTTTGGATGAAAAGGCAAAAATCTCCAGACCCAGACAGTCAGCAAATCATAACAAACTTCCTTGGTTTAATAGCTCACCTTTCTTCCTGGGCTATGTCTACAAGTCTCTTTTGACTTGTGAATTCAGATTTAAATCCAAGACCCAGGGAAAGAAAAAAACCTAACAAACAGTCTATTTGTGTTTCAAAACTCTGAGAAGATAATGCTGCTCCCAGAAGTGCTTAAACCAAAGTGCTATAAATTCTGAGGCGGGTGTTGGATGCAGGAGATGAGGCCGTTCAGGATGATGAATCAGTTATGCCCCAGAGTGACTGTAAATACATTTGCCCAGTTGAGTGCAACAGGCAGCTTCAGTGGGCAGCCACTTATTTTTGTCTAAAAATACTGCACTGATGTGTTTATGTAAACAAACACTAAAAATTATCACCTGGAGTGCATGGGGGAGGGAAGGAGATTAAAAAGTACCTGTTATCACCCAGTAGTCTCTAGTTGACTCCGAGACATCGAGGTTTGGATACTCCAAAGCTTTAAAAATAAAAGCGTTGAAATTATGTCATAACATTCCAACATCCTATACATTACATGCCCTGAAACTGGCTAACTAGACAGTGATAAATAAATTGAACTGTGGCCCAAGAGGAGATCTAGAGGCATAATTTTCAGTGTTACGATTTCTCTTCTCTCTGAAAAAGAACATTAAGTGTAAACAGAAGAGGCGCTGCCATACAAAGTAGAACATACATCTCCTGTTGCCCAAATGCTGGCTTGTACATTGTCTGGGGCAAAGCCCAGGATTGTCCAGTACCAGGAATGATAGGTAACAGGTGTGTGTCCATGTTCTATACATTTCTGCTGCTTTATCCCCTGCAGAAAACAGGATAGGATTCCATGTTGCTTCTCTGATTAATCCTTATGTAACCCAGACCACAGTTTTAACCTAAAATAGTGCTAAAATAAACCAGGATCAGACTCCACATGAATTACAAACGAGACTAACAAAACTGCAAACACACCTTGGAGTGTGGTGCTCTCTCTCACTCTACACCATTTAAGGTATTACTACCATATGTGTTTACATCTGTGAGAAACTGATATTTGCCATTTTGGTGCCTTTTGTTTGCTTCTCCATCTCCAAAGTGCATTAGGCTGTAAAGCTCAATATGCTGCTAATTCATTATACAGCTCAGCATTTTTCTCAATAGATTTATGCAACGTGGAAAGCATTAATACTAGGAACTTAATTCAGAAAATATCCATGCTTTGCACACTGATGTGCTGCTATTGAGTTACCTTGATTTTTAAACACCAAAGTGGCGTGAAATAGTAAACATTGTAGAGGATCTGATTACGCACAGGAACTGCTTTTGAGGAGGGATTTCACAGCGTGCCCTGAGCTGTGCATTTCCATGACAGATTGCAAAGGCTCTGGAAGAGCCACTGGAGCCTACTGGGAAATAACATGCTCTGAGAACAACCGCAGTATTTGTTTGATAAACTGAAACAACAACACTGCCACATGAATAAGCATCAAACGCTCTTCAAAGGAAACATTTTCCAGACACACTATCAGTCTGGTGCCATAAACACTACGCTTGCATTAAGTTCTGAGTTTGCAGTACAGCTGCTGCACTGGGAATAAAACCAAGAACTCCAAAATGAAATATAAGCCATTAGTTGTTAAAGAAGCACCAGCTAAAGACTTTTATCAGGTCTCTCCATTATGTGTGGGGATCAACAGAGAACTGCAGTACCACAAAAGTCTTGCGGTGTGACAAATGGCTTTCACAGCTCCTGACTACTAAGCATATGCCTGCGTTGCCTTTGTGAGAAGCACCATCATCCTCTTCCTATGCAACAGACCTATTTTGGAGCCTGAACACTTGAACTGAGCACAGCCATCATCAAAACTTCCTCCAGCTTTCTCCCTGTGCTCCTGGATGCCCCATGAAGACAAGTCCTGCACAAAGGGCACTCGACAGACAGGTTCACCTTCCAGCCATGAAAGGGAAGGATCCTGTCTGATAAGGAATGGGCTACATCCCTTCCTTTGTCAACAGCCTCCCTCCACCTCCTCTTGCCTGTGGAAAGACTGTGAAAACACAAGCCTACCTTGAGATGTGTCTCTTACCTTGTGATGGAAACTCTGATACAAAAGTGCACCAACGCAGCTCAAGAGCTCATCATTGGGCAGTTTCACCTATTTGTTTGCAAATACCATAATCTGATAGCTAATGCCTCAAGAATAACATACACGCCTCCTTTTCTACAGATCTGCACAATCACCACAGTTAGCTGTGATTCCTGACTGCCTCACAGCAGAGAGTGACCACTTATCCCACAGACAGCTCATTGTGCAAGTCGCTCATGAACAATTGCACTAGAGAACTCCTCTGCTATTGGGCTGTTTGCAAACAAAATGGACCAACGAAAAAAGATAACTTGTGTTTTCCCCAGCGCTCCCTTTCCAATAGTCTGCTTCTGCTTTTTCTTAGAATCAGAAAATGAACATGCATTTTGGTAATTTTACCTAAAGCTACAAATCCACTCAGTTCAGAGTTCCGATCATAAAGGCAAATTTGACTCTACCCTTATGTGCCCAATTATTTCAATGCTCGTGGAATGCAAAATTACAAACCACTGCATAGCCTTGGCAGTGAGTTTGAAAGCTACCAGAAGCTTAACCAGATCTTTACTGGTGTTTGAACACAGTATTTCAAATCTAACAAGCATCTGATGAAGATTTACACACAGTGAGATCAGCTGAAACCTGCCCTTCCTTTACCAGTCCATTACCATGCACCGATTTACCAGCATGTCCCTGTCTCTTCTCACTTCCAGTGAACACTGATCTCCAGTGAACCTGGAGATAACCTGTCTCTGCAGTAAGCTTAATTTCACACATCACATTAACAAGCAGATTAAACAGAAATCCCCATAATCAAAAGTCTTGTCCCTTTAATCATTTCAGAGACATTAGCAGAGTCGGAAAGCATATATACCACACAATTGTCTCCAGCTCTCTGTACCTCAGAGCCTTCCTAACAACTGGAATGC
Source organism: Manacus vitellinus (assembly GCF_001715985.3). Taxonomy (NCBI): domain Eukaryota; kingdom Metazoa; phylum Chordata; class Aves; order Passeriformes; family Pipridae; genus Manacus; species Manacus vitellinus. The sequence continues at coordinate 9,159,967 of NW_021940291.1, forward strand.
AAGCAAACTATTGATGCTAAAGAGCTCTGACCACTTTTCATCAGAGGATGAAATTCAGCAAATACACCAACAACTTCTCAAACAAAGAAGCGTGGCTAGAGCTTACCCACTGCCCAAACACACACTCACAACCTGATCTTAGCCCAGCCACTGGAGCAAGCACAGGGGTTGAGGCTTCTACTGAAGTAAAGGGCTATGCTGAAGCTCAAGTTCATGTGCTGTGCTAAGCTTTCCTGAAATGAGGAACTGGGGACCTTCTGTGCTTTGTTTTACATAAAACCACCATTTTATTTTGTTTGGAACCTGTCACAGAGTTGGATTTTTTTTTTTACCAATGACAGTTTATATGTGTTTTTCTTGATTATTTGACATTGCTCCTAGCAGCCAAAGTAAACACTGAACCTAGAAAAAAAAAAAATAACCACCTGGGTCCCCCTCTCCTTTTTTTTTTTAATAAAAAAATATTTTTAAAATAGTCAGAAAAACCACCTGCAATCTGTGAGTTTGACAGCTTAGGGCGCTTGCCAAACATTAGCCTGGTGCTGGCTAATGTTAAAGAGCTGCGTGCTGGGAAGCACATACTTACATTCAGCAATGGTGAGAGGTGGGTAGGTGAGGTAGAACCCCACCAGCTCAGCTGACAGCTGATTAAGAAGGTTGCTGGAAATAGTGCCATTTAGAGTTGTGCTTCGATTGTTCACTACGTAAAACAGAGTGACAGCTTGGGAGACGTTGGAAGTGTTCAAAATCTGAAACAGAGGCAGAAATAACGTGTTGCTGTGTTTCAGCAACAAAAAGACACCAACACAAAAAACAACCCACCAAAACCGAAAACAAATAAATCCCCCAAACAAACAAAACCCTGAAAAACAAACACGCAAAAGCCCAAACAAAACCAACCAAACAAAAACAACAACCCAGCCACTGCAAACAAACTGGGGAAACCTTAACTTGAACAGCGGATTAGATAGGTCTCATTCAACATGATTGTGTAAAACTTTACTTGTGTGATACTTTAATCCCTACTTTAGCACATGCAGAGTTCCTGGAGGACAGCAGCAGGCAGAAAGGATGCAGTCAGGACTGAAACTACTTTTCCCTGGTTTTATCAAGAAATGTAAGATGAAGGAGAGGGTTCTTATCAGAAAAATTGTCCATTGCTTGATGCAGAGGAATTGACCTGTATGTCTTGCTGTCTTTGCTGCCTTCCTAGTACAGTTATCTACATCCACACCTTTTCCATACTAAATAAAGGGATATCATGTCTCTTCTGTTCCTAGCATCATATCACTACCTGCTCTCTTCCCAGGTTAGCTCTATGCCCATCTCTTCCTGAGCCCAAACCTGAAGACTGCATTTAAGGACCAATTCTAATTAGCAACTACTGGATCATCTCCTCAGACACCAGTTTCATGTAGGAAGCAGAGAGGAAAAGGCAGGGCAGGAACAAAAAAAAGCCACCATCAAAATATGTTTTCTCAGAAAACTTACGTCCTAGGACAAGAAGGATTTTTTTTTTTTGGCTAGACATAGGTAGGACCAACAGCATTCATGAATGTTATTTAAATACTCCGGTTTTATCATCTGGATCACCAAGTAAAAACAGAAAGCACGGTATAATAAAAACATCAGAAGAGTTTGAGGTCAGACCAAAGGTCTGTGTAGCCAATGTCCACTTAGACAATTGGCTCACCAGTGGCCAGGAACAAATGGTTGGAGAGTGAGCACAGAAGAAGAGAAGACTGCTTTCAGCAGTGTAAGGTTAGCCCACAGCTCTGGTCTGAGCCACAAGTCATATGCTTGGGTTTAAACAGGGCTGATGACTTTTTATTGTATATTTTTGGCCAATTGCTTTTTGTAATTTCCAGGTTTTTTCTCCAGTAGCATCTTTATCACCCACTGTGTGAAAGGACTCTTCCTAAGGATTCTTAAATATGAGTAGTTCTGTTATGGGAAGCTCCAAGTGATCACTCTTGATTCACTACAGCACTCATGGTTGGAGAACCATGGCCAGTTTCATTCCTCCTTGCACGGAAGTTGCTTCACGCCTTTTACCCCCCTTGCACCCTTCCCTCTGCTCTTGTAAGTGCAGCAATGCCTTTTCTGAATTGGCTCTGTCTGCTTCAGAGCTGTTCCTCAGTTTGTAATTAATCTAAAACCCTCATACCATTTTCTGCTGCACTTAGCCTGTTGCATGGCACTGAAAAACGATTTCAGAAAAATTTATCATGAAGATCACACCCTTGAGCCTCTTACTTCCCAGCTTATATCTTGCCTCCAAGACCTCCATCCTATCTCTTCTTAAATTGGAAATACCCACAAAAAAAAAAAACCCAACTACCACCTTCTACTAGGGCTCTTTACAAAATTGCTTAGGTGCTTTGTGAGATCTGCCTTTTCCACTTCAAGCAAATTAGTCACCACGAAGTTCCCCTGAGTGCCACAGGTCCAGCTATCGAAAAGCCTGATAATCCCTTTACCTACTGTGGTAGGTCATCTGTTTCCATGCACTTTTGTGCCTTCTCTGCACCAAAGTAACTGAGGAGAGCCCCGACAGCCAATTTTCTCCTTCTGGAAAGTTACGTACAAACCATTCTGAGGAGCACAAGTCCATACACAGAGTTTTATCGTGAGTCAAATACATATAATATCACCCAGAGGAAAATTTCTTTTTTCCTGAAGTATGGCACAGAGCATAAGGGTGTTGGCCCTCTATACATATAAATGTCTGCAAAAATCAAGTCCTTAGTGGTGAATTTGTGTCTGTCGGCGAGTATGGAACCGAATGCACACCAAAAAAAGAGAACGAATTATATTCCATTAGCTCAGATCTTACAAACAGCTATGCCTGTCACCATCCTTATACCTGAATAGCCACAGCGAAAGCAACTAACATGCCAGAATAACATGTTCAGTAAAAATATAACTTTGGAAGAATATACATTTGTTTTTATTTGAATTTCATTTGAATGACTTAACTGCAAACAGTAAAACTCAAACTCATAAAAAGTACCTGTCTTCTATAAATCATCCATTTATAAGTTCTCCTGCAATACATAAAACTATCTTATTTCAGATGAAAGCATGAACTTCCTCCCACAGTGGCTAGCCAAGGCACTATGTTGAAATACAAACACAAAGAATAATAAAGAATGACCCAGAGAGTTTGGCAACAGGCACTGGTAAAGCAACACAACATAGTACCTGAACTGTTAAGTTGTTGCTGGTGTTCAGGACCTTTCTTTCAGCATCCTGAAATGCCCTCTGTAGTCGCTGTTCCATGGTCTGAATAAATTTGCATGACTGAATATTGTCTGTTTGACCCACAAACTGCAGCTCTGGAAAAGGAACATAGTAGCGTGTGGCCAAAGTATTCTCAGTTGCATAAATCCTCCAATGCCAAGAGCAAAATGATCAATTAACAAATTAAGCAGGTGAAGTTAATGCCACATAAGATCAGTTGATGGCATTCAGGCAATGCACTAAACGAGCCTTAATTAAGACAAAATGTAAGAGTTAAATTGCATTATTAGAGCTGATACTCTCCATAAACAAGTGGAGATTGTTTCTGCAGTAATATATAAGATGGTAAGACCAGTTCACTGTGCATATATTTACTCAGAGCCAGGCAGTAGTGAAATTATTCTAAAAGACAAGTTACAGTCTTAAATCTTGCAGGTCATTTGCTCTTGCAAAACAATCAATCACAATATTGATTCTCACTCTGTTTGATTCTAAGAAAAACGTACCTAACTTGTTAATTGCATTGTGTGTATATAAACATGTGAGCACAGACATAAGAAATCTTTTTATAATTTAATATATTGTTTTACAGCACTCTCTGCCCTCTCACAGCTTATACTGCACTGCAATTAGTCTGCAGTGATGCTTGGTACAGCACAGAGGGTTAAACAGTGACCCTGGGTCAGACAGCTGGGACCTAGGTCAGATAGGTCCAGCCAGAACAGTGTGTGTGTGTGTGTATATATATCCTATAGTCATGTTTCTCATCTGATTGTCCCCAGAAGGAACACACAGGTTACTGCACAATCCATCAACTGAAGTCCATTTAACCAAATGCCAAGTGTTAGTCAAGCGTATCGGTGTGACTCATCCCTAATGCAAAGCCACTTCACCTCACAACAACAGTGCCAATGGCTGTGACAGCAGAGCGCCGGGAAGGACTGGGATGCCCACACTGGCTGTCCTGCTTGTGCCAGGAAACCAAAGCAGAGCTCGTCCTGCTGCCACATCACCGCACTGGAGAGCAGGGGCTGAGGCAGGAACCGTCCCTGGGCACCGAACCACAAACTCACAGACCACCCCAGGGCAGGCGGGACGCGGCTCACCTGTTTTCAGCTGGAAGTGGTACGCGGGAAGGGGTTTCCACGGCAAGGCCAGGGCCACCACGGCCTGGAGATGTGGCACGTGCTGCTTGATGTCTGCCGTGGCGTTGCTGATGCCGTACGCCAGGAGCCTTTCGGTGACAGCAGCCGGGATGAAAACCAGCCTCCCCCGTGTAACGTAGTAACCAACCGTTAGGTTACTCGATTGCTCCAGGATTTCAACCTAAGACACACGCAGGGAAGCACATTTCTATCGCTATTTGATGGGACTTTTCTCATGCTTAATATGGGTTCCTTGCGGGGTTTTTATCCTGTAATCCCCTATAAACCCCATGGGATCAGTTAGTGTCGTGTCAGACACAGTGTTAGCAGAGCTGCTCAGAGAGCTTCAGGCCCAGCCCTCGCAGCATGTGCTCTGAATTGAAGCAGTGCAGTATTGCTACTAGAGCTGTCACACCTCCAGTTTAGGCTGGGGCTTCATTCATGTACAGATACTGGGATATTTTAATTATGCATGTAAAAATACAGAGAATCCAGAGAAACTCCAGCTCCTACTTCATGCCTGAAGTTCACTGACTTTGTGCATGTGTCTGTCACTGCAAGTTTGAAGGCAGATTTTTCAAAGGTAAAAGTTTTCAATATTTGATTGGGCTATCACTTCTATACTGTTTTGCTATACTGTCCAGTCTGCAAGTGGACCTACAGGAGTGGAAATAACAAACCACAAGAATGAACACACTATGAGCCAAAACATGAGTTGAGTTTTACCTCTGAACTCTGTATTTTCCACAGAGTTTTAGCCCTGGAACTGGTCCTCCCCACTAGGTTTTAGCTGGCAACCAAAAGGCAGCTCCTCTCAAGTTTACAAAAAGGTAGGGGACAAAACCTGACAGTTTTTATTGCTCCTGCCAAGACTCGGGAACACACAATTCCCAAACCAACTAACATGGTCCGCACTTGCAGCAATAAAGCGTGGGGACTGAAGTCAACTTGGTGCCCTCTATTTTGAGCAAAATTGCTTTCTTCTTTCTCAGGGGCTTGGTAAGGATAACTTATAACACAAATCCCTACCTAAGTGAACAGGAACCTGTGTCCCAGAGAAAAGCACCCCAGCAGCCCATCCGAGCCTGCTCTCACACACAGCAGTGCAGAGGTGCCTGCAATTTAGCTGCAAAGTGATGAACACATCACCTCCATTTATTTTCAATAAAATGTGCTTTCTCCCTGCTCTGGATTTTCATCCCCGTGGAATCGCACTTGTCAGGTACCAGGTTTTCAAACCAGGGAGCAGACTGACAGCACTGACATCCCATTTACCAGCCATGCTGTTGCCATTGATCCAAGCTGAGCAGAACAGCACTCAGCTGCCTGTGAGTCAGGAGTCACTCCTGAGCTGCAGGGGGGAGAGGACACTGCTGTCAGTAATCGTTTCCCAGAACACACTAAAAAGAAGTCTGCATTTCTCTCTTCTTCTTCATCAAATAAACTGGTAAAAGCTTTGGAATACTCCTTATGTTTTTAGAGCCCAGAGTGGGTGCTGCCTATGCCTGTTCTCCATAGGAGAAGCTCACTGCTCCCCTCAAAGGGGCTTCCTGCAACCAGAGATACCACTAGGGCTGCAGCCAGCTGGGATTCCTTTGGTGGGAGAGGTGTTTCAGTGAGATCACGAAGGCAAGCCATGCATGCTTACCTGAGCACTGACGTTTTGGTTGAACGCTTGTCTCAGCACTTGGTTGAGTCCTTTTCTCACCATCTCCCTGAAGGCATTGCTGATCATCATCCTCCTTGTGTTCAGAAACAGAACTGTGGAGCAACAAAAGCCACATGGTGGTTTGAGACATCACCACGCTCTCGTTTACTTCCTCTAATTGTTTTTACGTGGGGCTGGCTGTGCAGGGATCATAAAAGCAGCTGCAGGATTAGCAGCAGCTCCAAAGACAGAACTGCAGGGCCTCAGCAGCGTCCTGAGCTCCCTATCCATCCCATGGCAATAGCCCATTGTTTCCAGAGCAAGGTCTAACAAATTCAATTTCTTCAGCAACAACAAGTCTTTGCCAAGCTGCCTTTCCAAGTGAGGTATGAGGCAACTCGACTGCCCACGGACAGACTGGTGCAGCATTCCCAGGGGACTGAGCTGCCTGCTGCACAGGCAGGCTTCACATCTTCATGGCCACAGTTAAATAAACACAGAAATGTGTTTCTCCACTGCTACAATTATTTTTCCATTTAGGAAGCATCTGTACACTCTCTTTATTAACATTATCACTATCTTTTTCTCTTATAATTTGCAGAAAGAGCTTTACAGTTGCACTTGAGTACTTTCAATCCTATACTGTATACAAGCTACTTCTATGTTTAGAAATAGTTGCTGTACTCATCACACTACTGATGTAGATATTTAGCAGCTATCAAACACACATTAGGTCCAAAAGCTGCTTATTTCATTTCACCTTGTACCACTCAGGTCTATACAAGATCATAAACCATTTTTTTATAGCTATTCTTCTTTGCTGAGATCTTTGAGATGCACACATCTCCTGGTGCTGCACTGTGCTACCATAAGCCTGGGCAAGGGACCTATCTGACCCCTTCAGTTCAGACTTCTTATAGCTAAGGAAAAACTGTCCATGAAAAAAACAGCTAGAGCCAGAAGTGGCACTGTTTGCAGAGAGCTCAAAATCCTCCCATTTTGAAGCATGAAATTCTGAATGCTTATTATTTTCAAATGAAACTTTAATGACAGCATTAGGCGTTCATTTTAAAACATAATTAGGTATTTGCATGTAAAGAGGGCCGAAGACTGAGGCAGGTTCCTGCACTGTCCCCTTCAGTAACAGACTCCTCACTGCAAAGCAGAGACCAAACCACCACATCTCACCGGGTTGTCCCTCCACACAGGTGGTTCTGCTAAATCCCTGCAGTGACCTGCTGAACTTCAGAGCACCTGATGATCTCACCACTTCTTCTGACGCATTCATTGCAAAATCCAAGCCCCGAATAAAGCCACTGCCACTCCTATCTAACAACCCTGCTTTTATCCACCTGGTTTGTCAGTGCAGCAGCCTCATCGCCAGATTAATCACGAATGCCCCCACGTTCTTTGACGCTGGAGTGCATTTCTCACTCCTCACCAGCTGCCCCTCACAGACACACGAGGCCCTTTCAGCAAATGGAGTGTCCCCACATACCTGTTTTAACCATAAGGTTGTCGGAGAGCCGGCAGTCCAGGGGGGGAGCTGCTGTCATGTTAGCGAAAGCCGCTGCTGCTGTGGTTTCAGAGGGAGCAGAGGAGTTTTCCACTGGAGTAGGGGGAAGCCTAGTTGTTTTCGCTGATGCTGTAATAGATGTCAAAGCTGCTGTAATTGTCAGTGGGTAGGGGGTTGACGTTTTGGTGATGTCTGAGCTCGGGAACTTCTGGGTGTCAGTTACTGTGGTTTCTATCTGCCTTGGTACATGGGTTGTGGGTGCGGGTGTGGAGGCTGTGACCGTGCTGCTTTTAGGGGTTATGAGCAGGGCTGTCACGTCCACAGGTGATGCAGTTGTGTTTCTCGTTGCAAAAGGAAAATCTGCACGTGTTCCTACTGAGCTTAGGTCCGATGTCAATTTTGTGGCAGTGTTATTTTTTGTTAGGGTCAGTGTCGGTGTGCTTAAAGCCATCACAGATGGCAAAGGTGTGTTTTCAGTGCCTAGAGAAAAGAAGGAAGAAGCTGGCACTGGTGAAGCTGGAGATGATTTTCTTGTTAGTGGTTTTGCTTCTGAAGTTCCTACTGTAGGTATTGCACCAGAAGATATTCCAGATAACACTGTAAGGACAGAATGGGTAAAGTTGGTTTTTGGCAAAAAAGGAGACTCTAGCTGTGTTGGTGATGCATGGACAGAAGTTATGATGACTGACTGCAGAGCACTGGTGGTCAGGGTTTGCAATGGGATGCCCTTGGTAATTTTATTAGATATATTACTGGGAACTACACTGTGTCTTGTAGCACTTGTGCCCCACTCTACACTGAATGTAGCTGGATTTTTATCAACCATAAACAAATAACCAGAGGACTCTAATTGATTGTCTGCAAATTCTGGCAAATTTCCAGAACCAATGACTTCTGAAATAAAACTATACAGGACAGTTGAGCCAGAAGGCTTAGTTACAGGAGAGGGGCACTGGGCTGGCAGTGTGCTTTTGCTGGTGGCTGAAATAGTCAAGTTTTCAGTGAGCTGAAAAGCCAACGCTGGTGCTGTGTTTAACGTTTCTGTCAGTAAAATAATCTTTCCAGCATCACTTGTTTGGGATTCTAGAGAGCTAGGGAGAGCACCTGCAGCATCAACAGAAGGCACATGTAAATGCAGAGATGCTTTATCGTGTATACTGATATGAACATCTCCAAGAGTGAAGAAATTAGCAACATTTCCAGGCTTGCTTCCTTCCATGCCTTTTTTTGCAAGAGGTCAGGCACTGTCAGTGCTGTAACAAGGAATGAATATTGAACAGGAGATGTTTTCAGCGCAAATGTATCTAATTCTGAAAAACTATTCTTTTCAGCAAAGGGTAAATTTGAAACATTTTGACTATAGCATGCCTAAGTATAGTTTGCTGAAGGGGTGGAGAAGAGTGGCTGCCTATTTGTATTAATTTTGTTTTGCAGACTTGAAACTACCAAGTGTGGTGCGTGATGCTCAGCTTCCCATGGAGAAGTACTTGAAGGAACTTCTCTTATTGCCATTTGGACTGAAGTTTTTACCAAAGGAATACTAATGCCAGCTGAAGACAGCAAAGCTTTACTGGTCCACGTAGAAGCTGAAGTTATGACTTGAGGAGGGCTGACAGGATCTAAATTGCTTTCAAAGTCTGCATTCGAAATCCTGGAAGAGCCAGAACTGTGGCTGTCCATCATGTTGTCATGGAAACAAGTGATGGCAGCACACTCCACGCTGGAGGCATGACAGGCGAGTGGCTTTTTATCAACTGAACGCAAAGTCTGATCAGAGGTTAAATGACTTAAAGCTCCCAGAGGTGAATATTCTGCATGTGTGGTCACAACAGTGGGCACTCTCATCTTTCTGTCTTCACTTAACATCTGGGCTTTCTGCATCTGCAGGTGGAAGATGTGCAGTCACAAAAAACATTAGTGGCAGAGGTATTTGTGACAGCAGTTTCAGATTTTGAAAGGCCTGTAGTAAAAGGAATTAATGGCACTGCAGCTAGATCAAGACTAGTCATGGCCATTTCCAAAACAGTGCTTAGTATTCTTGATCCTATGCAGAGTATACTGGTTTGGATGTCTGGAGAAACTTTGGAAAGCTGAGTTCCATAAGGCAGAACATTATTAGCATTAAAGTTCATGGACATCTTTGCTGTCACTCCTCTCGTAAAAGGCTGTTGCGCTTTTCTTGCCACAGGAAAGCCACCAGGAGTTGGGAGAGTAGAGGCAGGAGCAGTTGGCAATTACATGCTGTTTGTCTGATAAGATCCATCAGTCAGGTCTTCTGCAGAAGTCTGATTCAGAGCCACCGCCGAGCGCTGTGAGACAGCAGTCGAAGGGATTTGCAATGTATCCTGGTCGGCTGCTGCTGCCCTGGGACCGTTTCTGAGTGCTATCCTAGTAAACACATCATTTGTCTCAGTTAGCAAGGGAGACCTTGGGTTTGTTGGAGAGGAGCGTGTTGCATTTCTAAAGAGCAAATCTGTTTTGCTTCTAAACGCTCGGGCTGGCAGCACTGCACTGCGAGTGTGCTTTGCATCTGGAACAAGTTATATTGGCAGTGAAAGGGAAGACGTGCTCTCAGTTGAGCTGGAGACCTCAGCCAGGCTCTCAGAAGCTGATGACATGAAAGGTAGAGGGGGGTAGAGCCTGTAGTGTAATTAGTCAGTGCTGTGAAAGACTGAGGATGACTCATTTGCAGTACTAGATGTGGAGTAACCACAGGATGGAAGAGTGATGTAGGGACTCTACTTTATCCTGAAAAGCTGATGGTGACAGAAGAGTGATATCACTACTTCTGTCAGTCAGTGCTGCCCTAAATGGCCGAGTGTTTGGTTTTACTCCAATAGAAGACACATTACACAGACTCTCATTAGGTAACCATGACAAGCTTTTGGAAGTTCCTGTCAGGGGAGACTGATGCATTTTTGACACAGGAATATCAGAGTATATAGATGAAAAAGAGGTTCTTTCTAAAGGAGACCCTTTTCCCACTATTTCTATGAAATGCACTGCTGTCAATCCAATGAAAGGCCTGGCCCCTGTAAAGAACTGGGGACCCCTCCTGTGATTCACCACACTGGAATGTACCACACTTAGAGGACTACTTCTGCTTTCACTAACCTGTGAGCTGGCTGAATCTGTGTTGACGAAACCTTCAGGATCTGCAGACAAAGGCACTTTGATGGGCAGTACAGCTGGTTTAGAAAAGTTAATGGTATGAGGTGACCGAATTACCAATGAGGAAGAATGATGGTGATGGAACAGGAGCAAGCATGACTGATCCTGATGAGCTTTCTTTTGAAATGGAGGGTGTTTTTAATGGCATTAGCTGAAGTGGCACAGCTGTACCCGAATGGTGTAGGGGACAATGTGGCAAACATACCAAGTTGAGGCAAACCTGTTTCATCTGCATCTTGAGATGATGACCTCAGAGGCGACTCAGCTGAAACTTCAGCAGGTTCCTGGGATGCACTGTTTCCACTGCCTTGATACAGAGTGGGCAACAGATGCATTTGATCCAAAGTCCTGGTACGTGTGCCAGTCAGCGTGGTTTTTATCATCTGAAGCAAGTCTGCATTCTCCAAAGTCTGCCCCATAGAAATATCAGCTATTGAGGAAGTCTTAGTTTCTGTGGAAGGCCGTGTTGGTGATAGTATAGATCTCCAATTAGGAAAAGATCCTGTAGAAGGAGCATCATTGATATGCTGTCGCCTGATACCTGTAAAATAATAACTAAAATTAATATATTTTTCCCCAAAAGGAAGAGAAGTTGTCTCCTTGCTAGAAATCACTACACAAAATGCATTATGTTTAGTGAAATAAATGAACATTTTTCCTTTGTATTCAAAGTGCATAAAAATTCAGAGTATGTTGAAAAAAAAAAAAGAAAACACAAAACCCAGTGAAAGGTTCAACACACAGATTACAAACCCCTCAGCTCCTTTCATCTGACAGAAGAATAAGGAAAGCTGCCTTGGCCATACCATTTCAAAATCCTACTTTTAACAGGGATGTTTCAACACAGTAAAAGACACATTCTTAGCTTGGGATAATTCTTGAGGTTATCATGAGTCACCCTGTGCCGAAATATTATGTGAGAAGATGGGTTTAGAAGCAGTGCAGAAAGGGTATAGGTTTTGACAACCAAGCTTCACTGACTTGGCATGCAGTCTGACATGGGAATAGAGTCAGCATTGGCTGCATTCCTGTAGGATACATCTGGAGGTGCTCATCTTGCCAGTTCTAATAACACATGCAATTATAGACACAAAAGGAAGAAAATAAAATAGGGATGAACATGAGGAGAGGGGGGCAAGATCCAAAACAAATTAGGAAATTAAACTCCTTTTTTGATATGTGCAGATGTACAACACATCATTTCAAACACCAGTTTACTCTACATTCAACACCATAATGTTCCTAGGCTTTGTTTTCTTGAAATGATTACAGTTATTCTCAAATCATAGCATAGGAAGTCTCACATTTGTAGTAATTTAAAGATTAAGATTCACTCAAGAGTAAAATTTAAGGGGGGGGGGCTTTTTTTTCCCCCCTCCCCCGTGTGAAGACAATAGATCCAAACTCAGCCCTGGCACTGGCTACCCTGCCAGGCTCTGTGTCCCCTTGCACAGCTAAGCAGAGGCACAATGCAGAGACAGTTCCTGCCCTCCAACTGAAGCACAACTGGATCAGACACAGAGGATGCCAATCTCCTCCACACCCCTATGAATCACTCAGCATGATGGTGTGGAAGAGCAACCAGGGGCAGATCCTGAGACACATAAAATGACCCAGACATCAGTTCCAGCCACCCACAAACCCAAGGGTCAGTAGAGCCAACAGTACCAAATGGGATCAGCCCACACAGGCAGGAGCCAGCAGCAAAAAACCTTATGGTGCAAGAGAGGAAAATGGGTCACGTTGCACCTATTTAAAGTTAAGCTTCTTTCTTTCTACAATTTTTTCTCTTCCTAAATTTCTACGCAGCCCGTCATCCATATGCACAGGCCATAGTAGATGATTAGACCAGATCCCTCAGGCTCCTGTCTGCATTCAACAGGAGGGTGCTGGAATTATGTTCAGCATGACATTTTCTCTAAAAAAAAAATAAATAAAAATCCACCCCCCTCACAAAAAAAACCCCAACAAAACCAAAAACGAAGACCCAAACCAATGATATATCTTCCTTTACATCTTTGTATTTCAGAGCTTTATTAAGCTGTGGTGAAGAATGGCCATTATTATCTCCTCCACTAAAATGCAAGAATGAATATAGACTCCAGAAGCAATTTTTTTTTTTTTTTTGGGAAACAACTCCAGAATGGTCAACAGAACAGAGCTCTGCCCTCCTAGCAACCAAAAAAGTGTCCAGACCTTTCACCTAACACAGGCTACCTTGCACAGTAGCGATTTGGAAAAAAGTAGAGGTAGGCAGACATGGGGCTCCCCATGGCAATGAGAGATCATCAGGCTAAGGGGGAGCCCAATCTGCCTTTATGAAGCTCCACCAGAAGGTCAGTGGGCTGAACAGAAGGCTCCAGAGTCCAACAGGGAACCTGACCCACCAGGAGAGGTTTGTAGCACAGAAATGATGCCTTTGTATTGGGGCCCTAGTGATGTGTCATCAGGGGACCAGAGACCCAAATGACTGGTGTGGCCTGGTTTCTGACATTGTAAATGCTCCACCCTTTGTAGGAAAGCACATTGTGTTCTAGACTGTGTTTTGGTGGCTTTTCCTTCCGTGTTACAGTCTGGTAGCTTTTTAACAGAAGGTAGGAAAGGAGACGACATATTTTGCTCAACTAGAATGGATTCAAACATGCTTGAAATTAAGAACCAGATGATATGCTTTGCAAAGTAAGGCTCTAGGCAAGCCGCAGCTTAAATTTCTGTGAGGCCATCTCTGCTGATGAAGTCATCATTACCTGATCTGTTACACTTCTAAATGTCTTATTTCACCTCAGAACTAAAAGGCCATACTGAAAAGTGAATGCAAAGCCTTCATGGGGGATTTTTCTAGCACTTAGTCCTAGCACGAGTCCTAAGGGGGAATTAAACAAGTCAACGTTCTCTTGTTTTCTAAAATAGCAAAATCAGTCAACATCAATCAGCACACAGTCTGCACCATCCCTCACGTGTTTCTTCACATGTTGGTTTAATGAGAATGATTACGAGAAGAGAGAAAACACAACCTGAAAAAAAGCACTGAATTGATGTTACTGCATCTTGACAAGGAGTTACAAAAAGCTCAAATATTGCAAAGGAGGTAAAACGCTGAATAAAAATATCCCATAACCACTGCTTAATTCTGGTCCTTCAGTTCTTGTTCCTTCCATTCCACACCAACTGCCAATTCCTCTGTTTATGGCCATTAATGAAGTGAAGCTCTCAAGTTACTTAAGCTTCAAGAAAATTATACAATATTCTGAAACCTATGTATGATGCTGGCAAATTTTCTTTCATTCTACCCCTATGAAAAGATATTGATTATCTATTTCAAACTTCTGCCATAAATTCAACATCCTGGTAGTAACTACACACAGCATGCAAAAGGCAAGATTACCCTTGCAATGCAGGCAGTTTAAACTGAAGTACATACTCTTTGCTTGAGAATTGTTAGGATGATACCAACTGCTACAGATCCTTACAGAAAACTGAGCAAACCAGGACTGTAGCATGGAAAAAGGGAAGACAGGAAAACATTTCACTTCTACATCTATCAGCAGCTGGACACACTTGATGAAGGAAAAGACAACTAATTCAAATCAACACAAAAGTTGCAATGAGAACTCCACCCACCGTGCTCCACCACTGAACCTTGCTTGTACACACCTGTAGCTGTTCTTTGTGCCTCTGGATTACCTGTTATTCTTTCATACTTCAGGCTACTGACTAACCCCCACGTCCAACAATCCTAAAACCCATTTAGCAGTAACCTCATTACAACGACCATCATCGATTAGGGTTATTTCCATTAGCCGTAATGAGAAACATCTCTAATATGTCACAGCAGGAAGTTAAAAATTGATCCAGTTTACAGAAAATCACAGTTTTAGCATTTCTGAGCCCCGTTGTGAACACAGAAAGGAGTGATAGGGACCAAATAAGAACACAGAAGAGACTCTCATCCCTTCCTTCTAGTCAAGTAAAAAGGGTAGCACTCTGTGCTGTCCAAAGGTTGAAGGTGATGCACACAAGTAATTAATATGTGACAGCAAAAAAGGGTAATGAATTACGACTTCTGCCCTTTCTCCTGAGACACCACAGTTGCAATGTTATTGTTCACACAGGTTTGGTTATTTCCAGTCAGACAACTAGTTGGTAAGCAAATCTCCCCTGGAAAAAAGTAGTGGCTAATGAAAATGCCCATATATCCCAGTAAGCCTGTAAGTTCTGTTTCACAGAATCACAGAAAATCTCGAGTTGTAAGGAATCCATAAGGATCATCAAGTCCAATTCCCTACTCCTTGCAGGACTTATAAGGCTAAACTATAGACTAAGAGCATCATCCAGATGCTCCTTGAACACCGGCAGGATTGTTGTTCCCTGGGGAACCTGTTTTAGTCACTGATCACCTTCTCAGTGAAAAACCTTTTCCTATGGTTGAATCTGAACTTCCCCTGAAGTTTTATCCCATTTCCTCATGTCCTGTCACTGGTCACCAGAGATCAGCACCCACCTCTGCCGCCACCTATGAGGACAGTGTAGACTGCAAAGAGAAAAAAACCCTCAGCCTTCTCTTCTCCAAGCTGGACAGCTACTTCTTCCAAGCCTTGCCCTCAAGTTCTTTCATCATCTTCATCACCCTGCTCTGGACACACTCTAATAATTTGATGTCCTTCTTATATGGAGGTGCCCAAAACTGCACAGAGGTGGAGACACACCAGTGCAGTATGTGAAGAGATCAAATTGCTCATCTGTACTGCAGATATTTGAAACCATGGTTCTGTTTGCTTTATGCCATAATAAGGCAAAGATCTATAACAAGCAAGGTGAGAGTTCTGTGGGTGCTGCAGCAATGCTCGTGGTTTGCAAGAACAGCAAGAACAGCAGCCAGGGAGAAGCCTGGAGGATCCCACAGCAGAGCTCCTCCCAGGACAGATGAGTATCTGTTTGTTAACACGCTCACAAAACAAATTCAGCTCCAACTGAATCAAAAAATCAAATATCTGGGATTTGAACATTTCCCTCCACAAAAAGCCTAAAGCAAAAAAACAAAGAAAAAGTATGAGAATATCAATGGAATAACAGCCTACAGCTCTACTGAAGGGAACACAGGGACTATCCAGAGCTTCCCTCACTGCCATGGCAGGAGAGAAACATCATTTTGCCACTTCTGAGCCATCGCAAAATATCAGCTGAAAGGGATCTTCAATAACAGAAGACTTTTGTTGTCTTGACTTCCATTGCATTACTTACAGATCATCTGGATCACTAACATTTAAGAGTGAGGCAGATAAAGAGGACATTTGGAAATTTTATTGCATGACTGACAAAGACATCTTCCCATTACAGGTCAGGTATGTATCTTTTCATAACCTTCAGCACATTGAGGAGAGGATTTCAATTTTCAAATAAATTTGCTTTAATTATTCATTTCTGAGGAGAAAAAAAATATAGAAAATAATCCTCAACTGTAAAGGCTAAATTTTAATAATACAACAGTATCTACATAAGAGTAACCATAGCCCTAAGGGAAAGGATGACAAAAATAACTTTAAAAATAATCTTTTTTAACAGAAGGTAGGAAAGAAGATGACATATTTTGCTCAACTAGGATCTTTAAAAATCTTTAATCTTTGAAAACTTGTGAGAAACACAATTATTTATAAACACACATAAAAACAACCACCTACTTACAAGTATTGCTGAGACACTATTTACCACTTTACCCCACTCTACTCAGTACTAGAGAGCACTGTCCTAGGGCTGCATCTCCTCTTAAAAACAACGCCACTATTAAATCAAAACTGCATTTGTTTTCCCCTTCTTATGTTTCCTGCTTATTATTGCTTTACCATTGCTTTCATCACTGAGTGATGAAAGATCAGATGTGACTGGTATGGGATACAATAAGGAAATAAATAGAAAAAGAGTCTCTGTTACAGCAGTGGAAAAAGGCACCACCCTACTCACAGGGTTATGCAATTTACTTCTGTTGAAGAACATTAAGCCTACACAGTATGATGATAGCACCACTTCAGTTTTCTAAAATTATCTCTTTTTTTTATTATTCCTTAAGAGTTTACAATTGGAAAAAATGGCACAAGAAATACAGATTTCATGAGCAAAAGGATATGAAATATGCTACCAGTGAAAGACACAAATACTCATCAAAGCATTTATAAAAATAGCTATATAGCACATCAAAATTTTGCTCACTGTGCAGAATGGTAAAAATTATGCCCTCATCATATGTTCTTCCAGTCATACATTGATGAAACTGTTACACCACAACCTGTATATCCCCATACATCTCACGTTTGGCATCATTCCATAGACATTTGCAGCTTAATTCCACAACTTTTGCATCACATTTAACCCGTGTTTTCCAGTCCTGTCAACAAGCCAACCTACACACACACCTCCTGAGCCCTGGCTCACACCCCCCAACCAAGCCACGCCTGGTTTTGTGGCCAGTGTGCTTTGAGTTCAACCTCAGAGGAATCTGCCTAAAGGGATCACCAGGCTCAGCCAAGGCTCTGGAAGAGAGAACAAGTGTGTTTTTGGCACCTGACAAACCCACAGCTACTATAGCAGGAATAGATGGTGGAGAGGCTGAGAAAACTGCTTCCTTGGGACTGCACTGTGACAACAAAGTGAAGGTAAAGAAACCATCAAACTAAATCCTGTTCTTCACAGATATCTCCTTAACATCAATTGCTTTAAGCAGATTCTAGGAAAAGTTTATAGCAGTTCACTAAATGGATTCTCACATTGGTTTCAGCTGTAACTTTTCCCAAATTAGATCTTGACCTTCCAAACCCAAAACTCTGTCCTGAAGGATTTAAACTCAGATCATCTTACCAGCCCCCGAGGTTGTTTACACCCTAGCCTCTATTTACCTGTAACAGTCGATGTCTACAAGAGCCAGTCATTAAAAAAAAAAAAACAAACACATGATCTCCCATCAAAAAAAGCCCTGTTCCCAGTGATCTTAGGAAATTATACCTGAAAAGTATTAATAATTTATTTTTGACAACCAGGAAAAAATAGTTTGTCCCTATACCACCAGAATTCTGTTGAAATCAAACAGCTTTTCAGTGAGGGAAAACTGCATGAGAAGGTACCATGCCACACAAGGTTTTCTTTTCAACAAATAAAAGTTTGGGGTTTATGATAAATAATAGAAAAACACTTGGACATAATATTCAGTGAGTTTACTTGCACTGCCATGTATTTTCTCACATGAAAAAAATCAAAGCAGCAGCCTTTTCTGTTGGGAATGTTGGTGCACCTTCCCCACCGGCACAGACAGGGCTCCCTTTGGATCCCAAGGGAAATGCTCCAGCAGCAAAGCTTTGCATCAGGGACAACCTTTTGGCTGCGAACTTAAAATACAGGGCTGCAATGAAAAACGCATTCTCTCCTCCTTTTGACGTGTCCTGCCTTCATTGCTTACCCAGCCCAAATGTCAGCTGGCTGGGATTCGGGAGAGCCGAGCCCAGCCGGGGCTGCAAAGGCTTCACGGCTGTCACCAACATTGCTCCAGGACCCGACAGGCTGGTGCGACTTGTACCAAGTGCCAGCCTCTCCTGGGGCTGAAACGTGTCTCCTTCTCCACACAGGCGGCTCTGCGGGGAGGTTTAATCGGGTCCAGCAACCGGGAGGGAAGGGAAGAGCAAGAGAGAGACACAAGACACCGGCCAGGGCGAAAAAAAAAAAACCACCGCGCTCCTGTCACGGAGGAGACAATTCTGCCACCGGCAATTCCAGCTGCATCATCTGCATGTTGTATTCACGGAGCAGATGTTCAGCTGGATCATTAGGAAATGCAGGCAAGAGCGTGGCAGAGGAGGATTTTATCACCGTGCAGGGCAAGTGGGATAATTGCACATAATCATATAGAAATCAGGACCTGCTGTGGGGGCTCTTGCCCTTGCTCCCACTGAATGCATCCATCACCACTTCTGCTTGACTTTATCCAGTTATTTACAGAATTTCAGTGAATAAATGACACATATATATATATCTATATATCCTTTAAATTCTTATTGCTTTGTCAGCAACACTTTTAGGATCAATGCTTTTGTGAGCCTGACACCCTGCTTCATCACGCCTGCTTATCTGTTTATTTGTAAACAGATATTTACACTAACTTTTGCAAAGGAATTGTGTTTATTCAGGAAAGTTGCTATAGATATGCTAGCATCAGCATAAATGATTTAATGAACAATGTAGCAAAACCAATTCAAGGTCACTGGGAACATGCAGTAACAAAGCTGCCAGTTCTCCTGCTTTTACCTTGAGTCTTACAATAGTTGAGAGGTTTTTTCTATGAAACAAACAAAAGAAACAAAACATCCCAAAAAAATCCCTTCAGAGAAACAGGCTGTATTCGTATTTGAGTCTTCATTCTTTACATGAAAATTCTCAGGTCTTGTGGTTGTGGGATAAAAGAGAACTAAAATATTTTAAAATGCCGAAATTTTTAAGCAAATCACATTTTTACAGGACGGGTTTAAGTTTTTATTTTAAATTTCCAGAGCTAGGATAAACTATAAGGGTGGCACTAAATTATCAAAGAGCACAAAAAGAGTTTGGGGGCCAAATTCTTGTCTTCTTAGACTATTTAAGCATTAGGTAGCAAAGCACAGGAGACATGTAGCAGTTTTGCCACTGTCAGTAGCAAAGCAGGTGATGATGGCACATCAATTTATTATTATATGCAATAAAAACATGTTTTCTTAACTGGAAGCTACTCCTTTAACAAAGGTTTCAGAGTTTAAACTGCCCAGAAAAATCAAATACAAGAGGAGACTGAAGAGAACTCCTGCTAAAAGCCATTTATATTATTCTACAAAGAAAAAAAAAATATTCTCTGCAGAACTTTTTTAAGGAAAGGACAGTGCTTTCAAAAGGCTGAACCGTGGGCCAAATTACATAATACAATGCACACTTTGACATGCTTGCTGGGCAACTGCGAATGTTCCCTTGAGCCAAAAAGCTTTCTGCTCACCAACCCAAGCACACTCATAGAGGGAATCTGTTTTGCACGTAACATTTGAGGCTGTAACCCGTGAGGGGAGAAGACCCTCTGGACCATGGATCTGCCACCAGCACGAGGAGGGCGACTCACCCAACCCAACTGCAGCAGCAGCAGCTTCTGCCACCCTGCCCGAAGCTCCACTCCCCAACCAAGGGGAAATCCCCACGCTGGGGCAGCACCAGAAGCCTAAACTAGGACACCAAAACCAGGATGTGCAGGTGCTTTTTCCTCAGGTGATGCAGGGGTGACACCTCCAGCAAATAGGAGGAAACCAACAGGCAGGTTGGGAGCACAAGCACCTTCAGCCACTGCTGCTGGTGATTGAGCTCAAGTGTTACTCGTTGAGTGCTGTTCATTTTACTATGAGCAGGCCCAGGAGCAGGGACCACTTGGATTACACTGCACATTATACACCAAAACAGTTCCAGAGGAAAATGAAATCCAAGCATTGCTGATAATCACATCCCATCCACCTCACACGTACACGTACCAGGGGCATCAGCTGTGGAAGGGGGCATTCTGTGGCTGAAGCTGATCGTTGTGCAAAACAAATCCCTGACACTGCATCCAGACAACCCCAATATTTATTAATTTCAACTTATTTCAGGGCTTCGAAGTTTCAGTTACTACACCCAACCCACTCACAAGTTCCGAGGGCAGGGAAGGACAAGCCCTCTGCTTTCCAAGGACCATTTCAGGCCAAGGCATGAAGGGCAGACAGGGAGGCTGTGCCCTGGGTACCCCCGTGCTTGCCCTGGAGGACACAGAGCCAGATCCTATTTGGGGTCTGTTCCAGCAAGATAACCAGGAGAGAAGTTAATCCTCTCTAAGGAAAGATAGGATCTCAGAGGTGCCAAGTATACAGGATCAATACCAGGACAGAGGTTTCCACAATGTCTTTTTGCTACTTTCAAGTCCTTGCCATTGCCTGTGATGAAGGATGAAGAGGTAAAGACCAGGAAAGAAATGGAGGTCACACACAGAAGCATCCTGCTTTCTCTGTCTGCATAGTGTTCAGTGTTGCCCCACTGATAATGCTTTCAAAGTGTAAAAGTCATTGCTCTTAAAAAAATTAATTTAAAAAAATATTGATTTTATTTAGATTAGAAACTTCCTGTTCACATTGAAGAGAGGATGTGAAAAGACCCCTCAACTTTTGAAGTAAATAACATTTCTTTTTTTTGAAAATGCAAAAAAATAATAATAAAATACCAATTCTATTCTCTCTTCAAGATTTGCCCCAAATAACCAGGATTTATCCATCCTGGCATACAATGCAATTTCTGAACCCAAAAAAGTGAAGCCTGTTACATAGCCCCAGAATGCACAATAGTTAAAGCAGTGAATGTATGAGATCCACTACCATGAAAGAGAAAAAGACAAATATTTAGCAGAAATCTGACACACTCTTCTTTGGAGGGGACTTTTCCTTATGCCCATGAATGAGACCACAAACATTAGCTGTTGCTGAGAAAGAGTCCATGTAAAGTGCTTATTTTTTTCTTAGATTAGAAAAATTCTACTCCTGAGCAGGATTGACAGCACTGAAGGTAAAGGACAGCTGCCTTATAAGGCTTTGGGTTTTTTCCTCTATCCACTTAAAAAGGACAAACTAGGGAGAAAGTTTTATACACATCATCTTAACTTGTTCTTTCTTATATATTTACTCTTCAGAAAGCATCAATTTAAAGGCAATCCCTTGAAAAAAAAATCTGATTTTTTCTATTTTAGTTCAATATTGCCCTTTGATTCCTACCTCTTAAAAATGTAGCAATGGCTCAGTCTCAAAAGGGGGGAAATCACTTTCCCATGAAGGAAACTTTCAGCTTCCAGGAAGCTGTCAGAGAACTTCCTGAGGTCAAGTCAGGATAGTGAAGCAGCAACTAAAGTCTTCTGAACAAATCAACCTGCAACTTTGCTATGACCTGGAGTGGACAGTCAACATGAAATACAATATACATTACAATTAAAAATTACATCTTAATGAACAATGCATATAAACTACGTAATTAAATCTTAAGCTCCTTGTCTGCTAGACAGTAGATGAAGACAGGCTAGAAGCTATCATGACAATGTTTAAAAACTATTTCCATTTTCTGTTACTTTCACTGTGCTTTGCACAGCCCATTAGTCTTTATTTTCGGGTCCTTTATTTTCTTTGCTGCATAAAAGTGGCAATAGCTCAAGTTTACAGCAATATGTTGCCTCATTTCACTTTCTCACCTCTTGGAAATCAATGCAAATAGTTATCTGAAAGAACAGCAGTACTGCCTGTAATAAAAAACCCCAATGACCCTTACTGACAGAGTACAAGAGGCTAAAAGCACCAAGGGGGAGCCCAGTCACCAGTGGTGAAAAGGTTAAATAACTGCCCAGCCAAATCTAACTTTTCAGTCATTAATTAAAATCCACAAGAAATGTCATACAGATGCAAATACATGAGAACTGCTTCTGAATCTGAAAAATCAGCGGTAACACTGGAAAACTGTGGGGTTGCCAAGAATTCTGGAGAATTAGCTGAGCTCCCAGCACAGCTCTGGGCTCCCCTGAGAGCAATGCACACTCAGATCACCACCAGGATGCATCTGCTCCTCACCTATTTCCCTGCAAAAGCGATGGATCTGTCTGCCTCATTTGGGGAGCCCCACCCCTCATACAGAGAGCTTGGTCCTGTACAGGCTGTATCCCTGCACCTCCCATCTTCAGACAAAAGTTATATATTCTACAGGGGTTCGGTATTTAATTTACAGGTATCAAAGCAACACACCTAAAGCTCACAAAGACCCAAACACAGGGATAAAGCAGGTAGATGTACTTAAAGACTGTAGCTCTGCGCTTGCAGTGGCTGCCTGAACACAAAAAATGCCAGTACTAATCAGTGATGTGGTGTGAAAAACTTGATTCTTTTCCCCAAGATAAAGGCATTAGCGTTTTCTGTCAGATCATTAGACAACATCTTCCCTGTGAAATGACAGGAGTCCCCAAAAAAATAATTTTAAAAAGCAGGATCATTGCTACAGGGACAATAATATTTTAGTAATAGCTGAGTCACTTTTAATTGTAAAACCAGTAAATGGTTAACGATTACCAAAGTGAGCAGCTGGTTTCTCAAAAACAAGACCCACTGCCTGGAAGAAAGGGCATTATTAGAAAGAAAAGATGCTGCTATTTCCAGATGGTTCCTGAACAGCACTGCACAAGTTGGTGGATCTCCTAAATTAAAATCACTAAAGTGTTATCGGAACGTTTGGGGTTCGCAATAGACAATAATTAAAAGATTCCCTCTGAAAAGATTAAAATAAGCCAAATAAGATGTACTTATTTGGCAATATGATTTTCCTGGTTGCCTTCTGTTGTGCTTGTTCATGGAACTCACATGTTCCATCACACTGCACCCAACAGGATGGCAAACATGGCTCTGGCGGGAAAGCAGTTGAAAATCTTCCCTCTTGGATCTCCGACTGAACCCCATCTTTCTAACTTCTAATTTAACTCTGAACTAAACCCCCAAAAAGCCCATCTCTGTGACTCACTCTGGCTACTGCCAAGACATTTCTTGTCACTCGATTGCTGCTCTTTTTGATAAAGTTTCATAAGATTCTGTTCTCCAGAAATTTCTGGAAGCTATTTCTAAAAACAGCCTCTAACAAAAACAGACCCTAATTTCTTTCCAACCACTCAGTTAATCTTTAGGGACATGCGTGGTCACTTCTAACAAAAAGAGAAAGATGATGCCCTACTCAGACAAGGCTTTTCCTTTGTACCTACACCGTGGAAACATTTTGCATTCATGTCAGTATAACTAAATATCTGGATTTTAAAGCTCTCAGACTAACCAGGATTTTAGGAGCTTTACTGCTACACTGTCAAACACATGCACTATACAGCATTTAAGAAGGTTTTCCATTAATCTGCTCTATGCTGGTATTGTTATTTAAATGAGATAATTCAAACGAGATAGGGATAACCAGGGGAAACTAATGAATATGGGGTATTTTTTAAATATTAAATAAAGACACGTGAAGAGAAAAGGCATGAAGGAAGAAGGTGCTAAAACTGTCAGGTCATGAAGTGATTCATTGCTCTTTTTACTAAATTAAAAGTTACTCAGCTGTCAAAGTATCAGCATTAAGATCCAAGTGCCTGATGCTACTCAAAAGAAATCCTGACCATCCCAGGCTTTGCTCCAGGTAAGACAAGAAGCACAAGGTGCAAGTGTCTTCCCATAACATTCCTGACAGGTGACATATTTCACAAATCAGGGCAGCGCCTCAGCAAATTCCTTAAGTCAGATTTATGCCACTTCCATGTACTTTTTTAACACACACACACTTCCTCGCTGTCAAGGTTTACTGGCCTGGATGTCAGGACAACATGAGCACAAACATGGCCACACAGGTGACACTTATGAGAACTAGTTCTCATTCAGAGGTTGCTGCTTCTCTTTCACAGATTGGGACACTGGGTCAGTGAGCTGGTGACTTCATGGGTGAACCTGAACTTTACTGTGAGTACAGCAAAGAGTCACAGTGGGGATGGTGAACATATGAAAAAAGATCAGAAGATGCTCATGACGCTCACACAAGTAGAAAAAAAAAAGCCTGTAAATTATCTTCTCAAATATCCATTTGGCTCAGGTACATCTACCCTGTGACTTTTAAAGTTCTCCCAATGAAGGGTGCTTCTCTGCCACCTTTCCCTCAAGGATCTATCCTTCCCTGCAAGCCCCAACAGGAACACCAGCACAAGCTGTGGGACCTATCCTGCTCCCCAAGAGCTCTCACACCTCACCCATGGCAGCTCTGTCTGCTTTCCTGCCCCTTGTAATGCTCCAAGGGTCCCAGGTAGAAGTGTAGATCAACTGCTGAGCCAAAGGCGAGTGAGCACAGAGGGGTTAATACCCAGAGTTAAGTAATTAACCATAGAGGGTTAATAATCAGAGCTCATTGGGCAAAAGTTAGCCAAGGAGAAAGGCTGTTTTGCACAGTGCCAAAGGGGCTGCACTGAAAGGGCAAAGAAAAGCAGCTGGGGGGGTGGGGGGGGGAAGAAAAGAAAAATCAAGACATGTTCTGGTTTCACAATTATCTATGACCAGTGACAGATCAGACTTGAGCAGCAGAAGAAGAGCCCAAAATGCTCCTTTGCACCTGTGTAACAAGAGCACAACAAGGTGAACATCACTCTTCAAGCAATCCTTCAAACTGCTGGAGATCCCTCTGGCCCCACAAGCAGAGACACACGAGACCCCCTACCTTGATGTCTGGGCTCAAAGGCAGGTGCTATTCTGAACTACCTTAAACTGAAGCCAAATGCTTTATTTGGAGGAAAGGGCAGAAATGAGATTGTAAATTCTGGTCATAGTCTAAAAGTTTGTCTGGCTGGCTTTCACATTAATTTCTTTTTCGTGGTTTCACGAAAAGTGATCTGAATCTTAAATAAAGACTAACAATTAATTTCATTCTTCACTGGCTACTGCTTTTTCATTAACAGGTGATGCTTAAAATAGTACAAGCAATGTTCTCAAAATTCCAATTAAAAAAAACTAAATAACAACTATTTTCTGCAGGAATCAAAGATTTGTCATCTCAGAAACTGTAATTTCAAAGTGATAAATATGCTTCAGCCACATTCCCTTCCTACAAACTACCAGGCACCATATTTCTCATCCAAAAGCTTCTTTCATTGCAGTACTCATTTAAAACTCTGCCTAGACATATTAAAATGTTGACAATAAGAGAAATAAATTTTGACAACAGAACAAAGTATATTACCTTGCTTAATAGCATCAATCACGGGATCTCAGTTTGCAGCTATCACAATGAGCCTGCACTGCTATGAAATAAGACAGCTCATTGGCAGTGCAAAGTTTGGCTAGAAGCTAAAAAATTAATACTGCACATTTATCCCCATCATAAAGACACAATGCTACAGCATAGCAGTGGATTAAAAAGGGAGTCCATATTACAGGGTGAGCCAGGATATGATTAAACTCTGTCTCCCTGACTGAGACCTGTGTTCTACCATGAAAGAACAATTTTCTTATCATCTGAGGAAGGTCTCAGACAGCAGCATTTGCACAAATACCAACTCCATTTGTTTATGAGAACTATTTAAATCAAAATAAGGCCTGCTTTCTACTTTTCTTCTTAGTTTTTTTTTTTTAATTATTTACAGAAATACATTTCAGCCTATTGTAAGCATAGCAAATCTAATCCCCACTGCCCTGACCTACCATTATCACCTGAGTTTTAGTAAAGTAAGTGTAAAGCTCATCTTAATTCCAGTCACTTAATACCATCTCATCCCAGGAGGGGACTGGAAGTGGAAACATTATATATTGACTCTTGTTTTAAAACCATCCTTTCTACATCAGTTGTATAAATCAGCCTTAATGCAAGTAAGACTAGACACTCATCT
Organism: Manacus vitellinus; assembly: GCF_001715985.3. Classification (NCBI taxonomy): domain Eukaryota; kingdom Metazoa; phylum Chordata; class Aves; order Passeriformes; family Pipridae; genus Manacus; species Manacus vitellinus. The sequence goes on from NW_021940291.1 coordinate 9,186,138, forward strand.
GTTGATCTGACAGCACTTTGATCTTGCTTAGCACAGCTGCAAACCAGGTGCAAGAGCAGCAGGGCAAGGATGAATCACACCTGCTGCAACTGTACCTGCCTCAGCATTCCACTGCACCTCAAATCCAGCCAGTGAGTGCCAGGATGTGCTCTTGAAAATTTGTGGTTTGTTTTTGTTTTTTTTTTTTAAAGCTCATAAAAATATCCCAGAAACCATCAATTATTTTTATTTATTTTATTATTTTCCCCCTTTTTTTTTCTTTCTTTCTTAATTTTGGTCCCCAGCTTTCAGGGGGATTCAAGGTTAACGAGAAAAGAAAGACCCAGCAGCACATCCAGTCAGGCCAGGTGTAAAAGCAATAGAAATAGTACATGAATACTCCTGAAGGCAAGTCACACTTTCTGAATTCCAATGAGAAATACATTAATTTTTATTTAAATTCCTGTCTTGTAGCTTTTTCTTTTTTTTGGCAAGCTATTCTGTTAACCACCTTCATTCTCAGATATCACCATCATGTGAAAAGAGATATGTGGAAAATCAGCAACAAAGTGAACTATATATATTAAAGTAATCCAGTCAGAGAAAAATCCCCAATTTAAAATTGACACTCAGTAGATCAAAACTGAGTAGATTAGAGACAGTAGGATAAAATGGGAGACTGCACCTCTACAAAGGTGAACTCAGGAAATCTAATTTACCAAGAACACCAGAATGGATGCAGTGAAATTATTGTAACTGTCAACATCAAAGTCTTTGACATCTCTTGGCACCATCATATGAAAAAGAGGAATCTTCAGGAACTTTATTTAATTGTAGATGCACACTAGTCATGCTGTCACACTGCACTTGGTATCACACAACGTGCCTCGGGGTGTGCATTTCAGTTATTCGAGAAATACCACGGCAAGCTAAGTGAAAACAGCATTTTGGAGGCAACAAATATCTTCCAGTGAGTTCCCTCGGTGTGGCAAAGGGCTCTAAGGTTAAAAATAAATTATTATATTTAGTCTTCCCTAAGAGTTTGGGCATTCTGTGGTGATTCAACCTCTGAGCTGACCTGAGACAAGCCATGTTTGCTGAGGGATTTAGGGGAACAGTCACCAGTGATTTAACTCCAAATTTCCTCAGACTCCAGAAGAATTAGTCTTTGCTGACCTAGTGTTTCTTCAGCAAAATGTGCTTTCTTTGAACAGAGACAAATAAACGCTGGGCTAAGGTTTGCACTGATGCTGAGAATAATGTTGCTCCCTGCTTGCAAGAAATAATGCCAAAAAAGCACACCATTTGTACAAATATCCCTAAGGTAATACCATTCCCTTAGAAAAACAGGCAGAGGAGTAATGTGTGTTCAGTGATCAATGACCTCCTACTTGGCTACAAACTACCTCACAATCCAACAAGCAGGCTTCTCTGCAGACGAGCCATGTCTTTAAAAAGGAACTAAAAAAAAAAAAACCACCACAGTATTTTTCAGATAGATAATTTATAATGTTTCCTTTGAGATTTTATCATATATTGAATAATATATAGTTGCTTTGGTAAACTGCAATGCAACAACCTCGTCCACATCCAAGTGACTCAAAGCACCATCAAGGAAGTTTCTATCCAAAATATCAAGTACCTACTTTAACTGAGCGCTAATTTATTTATTTTTTTTAATAAGACACAAGTCAGTTACCCAAACCTTACTTTCCTGTGGTGTGCTGATTTCCCCTTTTTACTTTCTCTGCTCTCTTTAGAAGAAGGGCTTCAGACCCAGCCTTGCCTGCCAGGCATCTAAGGCAAGCTGCCATGAACCACAAACCTCACCAAGGCACCAGTTTGGAGCAGTGGTTTGGACCCTGAGGGCACTGCACCCTCACCAAAACCCATTTTTCCTGCAAATCATTTCCCTACTGGAGCAAATCCCACCTCCATGTTCAACCACAATTACTGACTCGTGAACATTCACTTAGAAAGGATGTGCTGAGCACAGTCAAGTAGATCTGTGCAGTATTTTCCATGAAGACATTTATCCTCTCCGTGGGAACAAGGAGGTTTTACTGAATTAAATTACTGAATTCTGCGGTCAACCAGCCTTCCCTCCATATTCCCAATGGGGAAAACATAGTGACAGAGTTGTGTGACACGTCAAAGGGAAACTGCCCAAAGCCTGCCAATTCAGCAATATTATTTATTTATTTATGGCAACATTTACAAACTTGGTGGACTAAATTCCAGACTCTGTTACTGAAAGGGAGCAACCTGCTTCCCCAAACTGTATACTCCAGCAATGTCTGCCAATTACAGTGACCAGGGATGTCAAGCCATTTTTACAAAGTTAGCTAAATTTGGAATTCCTGTCCCAAAATTAAGACCCCCAAATACATGTGTTTCAGCTGCTTGGCCTAAAGCATGTTTGTTGCTGAACACAGACACACTGGTTTCTAAGAAAATGAAAATATAAACAGAAGGAGCCAGAACTGATAATATTGCATTCCCGTGGGATTTCTTCTCACCATCCCTCTACAACGAGTTCACTAAACAGTAATTTAAAATTCTATGCATTAAAGATTTATATGGTAGTTTGGTCTCCAGCTTCTGAAATACATAAATACATTAACAAATATGAAGGATTCTCAGAGACTTATCACAGCTGTAGGAGCTTTGGAAGTTCTTATCTTTTTTTTTTTCCTCCTCCCACCAGCTTCACAAAGCCCAGATGAAGAGCTGCAAATCCCAGTGGCTAACAGGGGGGCTGAAATCCTCTGGTACTTTAGAGGGAGAGAGCAGCCAAACTGCCATGAAAAACACCACCATGCCACGATTAGAGGTGAGAAACACTGAAACAGAGATTCTGTGGAGGAGGGTTCAGCAGACAGCAGCAGAAGGCACTGAGGAGCCAAGTGAGGGTACAGGAAAGAGGGCACCCAGTGGTGTGAGCAGGGGATGGAGCACACCACACATCCAACAACCAAAGAAAGGGCAAACTGCACAGGGGGGGTTCTGGCAAAATGAGATTAGCATTAATAAACAACAACAACAACAACACCAAAACCAACCGAACAAAAAAACCAAACTAGAAAGCTTTGCTATCTGTTTTAGGTTATTCAACTCACTCAAGACAATCTTGGTGTCTTGAAACCTGGCTTATTGCTTTTGAAAGTGTAGGAAGACCAATTACATGCATATGTGTATATATAGGTATAATATATTCTTCAAAAAAGAGGCTCAGTTTGCAAGCTATTCATCAGCTGAAGTGGCTGAAAATAATGTCATAAACATCTAATAAGTACTTGGCATTTACAAGCTGCCAGGCACACAGCAATCAACGTTTTCATTCGGTGTCTGGGACATCTGCCCTCCACGATCTGCCCTTTCAAAAATAATAAAAGTAAATTAGAAATAAATTTTAGAAATAAAAATTTATATACTGTGGCATTCTTTCTGAGGTGGTTTTACGGGGTTATTTTACCCTGAAAAAAAAAAAAAGAAGGTCTGGGTACACTGCTGCTTTGGGTAGATAACCAAGTGGTTTTGAGAAACACGAAATTTAGCACTGAGTACCAGTTTGTGGAAATAAATACATTTGATTAGAATTAAAATAAGAGCAGAAAAAAAACTAGAGGATTATTCCAATCCAGCTGAAGCCAATAGGGAAGAATTTAATTTTAAATAGTTCCATTAAATATGCAGGTTAATCGTTTAATCTATTAAAGCATTTTGATTCAAAAAAACCAAAACCTTACAAGGAAATATTTCTGAAAATAGAGTATTTACATTTTTTTATTTTTAAATAAAACTTTCCTTCTTTAAACCTGCTTAGAGAGTAAGTAATCTGAACGTAAATAATACAAAGAGTTAGTTAAATATTTTGTTACATGTCAATCTGGAACACTTGTGAGAAGGCTGAATAATTTCATCACCATCTCCATTTTGAATCAATCTGAAGCAAAATACTTTTTTCTGGTTTGGGTGAAGTAAAACCAAAAAAAAAAACCTCTCCTAAGTCACTTTGATTAGATTGTTTGCTGTCTTATAAAATGTTGTATATTTCTCATTAGGTAAAGACAATTGATATAATCAGTCTCTGAGCAGAGAACCACATTTTGCTGTAAATAATACAGGTTGAAAAGGTTGAGCCTCCCACTGTCACTGCTGTAGGCTTGGGAATATGGAAGAGAAGTATCAACCAGGGAATAAAAGGCCATGCACGTTGGTCACACCTGTGGCCACACTTTCAAAACATCCCAGTGTAAAAACACTCAGCATTCATATCCAAAGCCTTGCTCTGCCCTTGGATCAGATCCCAGCACCTTCCCTCTCCTCTGGGCAATACCTCCTGGAAGACTTCTCAGCTGAGGACAGGAGTGAGGGGATTCATGGCCCCCCTGAGTCCTGGCCCTTAAAAGAACCCTCCATCCTGCAATTTCTTACTAAGCAGTTCTGCTTTTCCAGAGCATGTGGGAGGGAAGATAAGGGCTTGAGATTGGTATTTCAAGTCAACCCACAGACCCAACCCATAAAAAAACAGACCGTGTTCTATGTAAATTTATACTTCAGATGCTAAACACGGTAATGAATATGAAACAGTGATAAGAAAAAAGTGCTAAATATCATTAACAGGGCAGGCTGTGCAGTTAATAGACCATTAGGTTAACTCCCTACTAAGTAATGTGCAGGCTTTGAGTATTATCCTTCCAAACACAACAACATGCCTCAGTCCAACTTAAACAACTGACTAGAGCCCTACCATCTAGAAAACAACGTGCAAATCACCTAATGGCTATAAATGGGGTTTACAGGCAGCTCGTTGACACCTAAATAGACTCACAAAAGGGCAATTACATATTTCTATGTCCAAACTCTCTGACTGGAATGCTCATTACAGATACAACTCATTAAAAAACCACAAACTACGAAAACAGATGTGTTTGTACACCAGAAATAAAGGAAGACCATTCTTCAAAAAGGGTTAGGCTAAAAGAAAACAAATATTTTCTTCTGACAGTAATGGAACAAAGTCTCTGCATTTCCAACGAAACCAAGAACAACCTTTTCTGCACGCAGAGGGGCAAGATTTCAATAAGTATTCACCCAGAACTAATGTCACAGTACTAATTCCCGGTGGCTAGTCATTAAAATATCACAACATTAATAGAGAGGGCACAAAAATATACATTTTTCTAAATTCTTCAAATACCAGCAGAATTAAAAAATGCCTCTCAGGATCCCACTCAAGAGAAAAGGAATTACAATTGAAAGACAACCAGGAAAGGCTTTTTTTTCATCCTGCTGAGCCCATACACTCTTGCATCCTCTGGCTCCTAAGTTTGGATTTGGTGACTGGGGAGTCCAAAGCTGGTTTAAGTGGTCAGGGACAAGCCTGCTGACCATGCAGCAGGGGAAGGGAGACAACTTCCCTGCTTGTCTATTTGAACACTTGTTTTTTTTCTAATTTCACAAGATGGTTATTTTACCCAGACCACAAGAAAAAAAAAAAAAAAAGAAAGTATCTTCTTTAAATGACAAGGAGATAGCCCTGCATGCACGTCCAGTCCTCTGGAATGTTCCCATGAAAGCCCAGAAGAGCCCAAACACCCACACCTTTACACACTCACTGCATCCCTCCAGCAATGGGCTCTGTTAATTCTGCTGGGTTTAACAGAGTTTATGCTGGTTTTGTGTGGTGTGCTCTCATCTGTCTGTTCCCCAGGGCAGACTTTCATTAACATTAAAACCAATACCGTGTCATGAGTGAAGTCACAGCCAGACTATTCACATGGTTCCAGAGAGAAATGGAATTCTTTTCCTCCATCCCTGGCTAAGCAGCCCATCCTCTTCACAGCATCTGCTTCACACTGCTACGACCATTTTTCCCCTGCTAGTTCATGCTGCAAAAGAAATTTCTCCTCTAGGACAGATGCTTTTCCATCCTGAAATGCTACATATGTTCCTAAAGCACCAGCAGAAGCCCTTCAGCGAGCTGTCAGATTGGCCAAAACCTATGGGTCCCACGCCCTCGGCAGGCATAAAATCAGCCTGGAGTTAAAAAAAAAAGTGAGGAAAATCAGGTCACACCGATAAAACCTTACCTTTATTTCAGATCTTGTCTATACAACCTGATGTCTTCAATCTAGCAGAAAATTCAGCCTTTACTAAAAACAGGTCGTTTCTTTTTTTGGGGGGGAAGGGGGGGGAGAAGTGGAGACTGTGGCACCGGGCAACCACCCAGACGGGAGCCTCCTTTCAGGCTCTGGCTGCGACAGTCTCAGACCAGGCAGCCCTGAGCTGTGCTGCTGTAACCTTGAAAAGAGCATCCCCGGCACCTGTCTCTCCCGATTAACAGCCCTGCCCTCAACTACTGGTGGCAAACATTTACAAAAGGCAGCTAATTATGGGAGTGGTTAAACTGGAGGCAAAGCCTCCTCAAGGGGCAGCTGACCTTTTTGCCTCGAAGAAGCTTACTAATAGGTTTAGTGAGGTTATTATTAAAAAGATTTTCTATGTGAGGGATTTTCTTTATAATCCACAGTCCCAGGGAACGCTGAAAACACACTTTTCCAATTAGCTAATAACCACAGTTTTATTTTTCAAACTGCTAAGTAGCCACAGGATGATAAAAATCTGCATTAAATGACTCATATATACACACACCTGCTTCTACAGAACATCCCACAGAAGACTGCTACAGAATGAGTACAGAAAAATGACATTAAAGGGAACCATAAGAGTCAGAAGCCCAATTTTGCTCTCATTCAAGATAAAGAAAATTTACAGATCAAACCTCCAGGTACTTAGAAGGTCAAGTACATTTATATTTATCACCTCCCCTGTTTACTCACCAAAATCTAGGTATTGCTTTTATCAGTCAAAGAGCCAAGTGATAGAAACTAAAATATATTTTCTTCTAAATGACATGTGCTTTATTCAAAAGCATATATAATGCATGTATTTCCTGCATGAATCGCTACTATGAATCCACAGGCAAATGCAGATTGATAGGTCCTGAGAAAAACACCTCAACTTCCTCAAAAAAAAGAAAATAAAGCATATGATGAATGAAAAACTTAGATAATGATTAAAACTTTGTTCTTTCCTTTTAGTCTATTAGGCATAATGTGCACTCATTAGGCAGAAGTACGCTTGTTTTCCCATCATCATTAATAAGTCTGCATGATTCCCTGGCAAATTAAAAGTAATTTAAAAAATCATCTGCCACTTGTATTGGCAAAACAATACAAGTAGGAAATACTTTAGAAACTACTTTTCTGGAGAGAAGTTGTTTCATTTTGGACACAGTGACTGACTGTTGTGCCCACACAAAGGCCTGAGAACGTTCCACTCTGAAGCACAACTACATCTTGACCATGTTTTACATTTTTCCTAAAAATCTGCAGCAACTTAAGGCCAAACTAATCCACAAAACTCTGAGGTGAAGTGGTTACACAAATATGAACTGTCAGCATTACAAGACCATCCCCTCTGCCTTTTGCCTGTGGTATCAGTTCATCAGAGCAGCTCTGCAGCAGGGCAGTTGCATCTCACATTTCCCTTTAATGGTTGGAGAGAGAAGGGAAAAATCACAAAGGGTTTTCTGAGCAGGACAAAGAAACTGAAGATCTGTGGGGCTAAGAAGTTGTCACTGCCATCCTCCCCCAAACACTGAGACCAGACAGGTCCCACTCCCAAGACCTCCACCTCTCCACAACAGCTTTGCTGAGTGCAAAAAGGACAACTGGTGCTACCGAGGAGCATTTTTTTTTGTTGTAGAATGAGAAAAGAAAAGGAGTAAATGCTAAAAATACACACCACGCCGGAAATGTGACTCATACCCACTGCTGATCTCCTGCCAAGCCTTTTAAAAACTCCCCCCTCCCCTCACGTATCTGACCCACTCCCATAAATTCTTTACAAGACAGCTACTTCTGCAGGGCACAGCCCCCCATGTGACAAATGCTGTGCTCTGCCAGCCGTGCTATTATGGCACCTTTCAGGCACAGCAAACACAGGTACCACACTGCAGCCACAGTTTGGCACAGCCTGACGTGAGGGGTACCACACTGCAGCCACAGTTTGGCACAGCCTGACATGAGGCTCCAGGGCAGGGCGATTTTAAGACGATTTTATTATAGAACAAAACTCATTTCTCTCACTCCTGTCCCCTGACCCACACTCCCACACGTGCTGAGGGGAGTGTGCCCAGGCCTGTGGCTCTGCCACCTGCACCGAGGTGCAAAGACACATCACCTGCACAGGGCTGCCCACAGCAGTGATGGGGGAAAGCCCCATCACACCCCTGGTGTGTCCTCAGGCTTTGGGTGTGCTTTTTGGAGCAGACTCTGAGTTAAGATTTCTGTCTCTCTGTCAACTCCAGCCTTGCTCTTCACCCTTTCTGTAATTACCTTTTGATGAAGAGCTCAAGGGCTCCCTGTTTGCAGTATGTCCTTTGTTTCAGTCTGGTGAGTTCCTCCTGATTGGAGTGTCCTGAGATGTGTTTCAATCTGACACTCTTTTTCTGCTCTCCCTTCCATCCCTTCTGCACCCAGACATCCCCACTCTCACACCAATCTCACCGTTCCCACCAAACCTGTCTGTAATAAAGTGCCACAAAAATGTGTTCTCCAGGTTTTACAGTTTTAACTGTGTTATCCATTACAAAACATTCCACAACACATTTTGCTTGAGGTCACTTGCTGCTTTTTCCAACATAAATCCTAAAAAAAACCCCAAGGAAATGCCAAACAAGTGGAAGATTTCTAGTAGGTGTTTCACCTACAGCAGTGATTTCTCTATCATTTTAAACAACTTCCTTTTACCCCCCACACGATGTGAACACTCAGAGTATGCAATACAACATCTTTACTAATAATATGACATACTTTAATAATTACCCTGTCAGCTAGATCAGCATGAAAGGAGGACTGATGGTAAGTGAGCAACTCAAGTGAGCAACTATTTGGAGAAGGATGAAGTGATAATAGTCTTATAAATGGATTTCCAATTAGGTCAAAAAAAAAAAAAACCCTTTTACAGATTTTCCTCAATTATCACTCATTTAATGGCCTGCCAGACTAACAGGCCATACAAAAGCAGGTTTCTGTGTAAAGATGCTGCCTTAGAGAACAGCCTTAGAGTATTCTCAGACAGAATAAGCAGCTGTCATGGAGAAGCTTCTATCCTGTCTCCTGAGACTCTGCAACAAAACAGATTGCTTAACAAGGATCTTAAGGATCTTAAATCTCATCTGGTGGCTTCAAGACAATTATGAACTAAATAAATGGATACTTTGATTAAAGTGAAATTAATGGAAATATAAAGTGTTAGTAAGTCTGAGTAGCTTCTCTCAAAGATATATCTGATGTTATTTGACAGTGATTTTAATATACAGGAAGCCTAAGGGAAAGCAAATCAGCCACTCAGTGGTAAAGCAGCCCTTCCAGTCAAACACTGAACTTGTAATCCCAGTTTTAGAATATAGATTCTCAATAGATTTAGTTTCTATAATAATAGATTTAATTTCAACATTCAAAAAATATTCTTCACTGATAAATACAATTAAATTATATTGTGGTCCTCATCAAAAAAAAAAAAAAAGTGACATTTAAGGTATGTAAAAAATGAATGAAACTTCAATGTTCCAATAGGTCGAAGATTATGCCCAGTTGGAAGGGACCAACAAGGGTCTGAGTCCAATTCCTGGCCCTGCACAGGACATCCCAAGAGTCACACCCTGTGCCTGAGAGCGTTGTCCAAACGCTTCTTGAACTCTGTCAGGCTTGGTGCTGTGACCACTGCCCTGGGGAGCCTGTTCAGTGAGCCCAACCACCCTCTGATTGAGGAGCCTTTTTCTAATACCCAACCTAAACCTCCCCTGACACAACTTCAGGCCGTTCCCTCGGGTTCTGTCACTGGTTACTCCAGAGCAGAGATCAGTGCCTGCCCCTCCTCTTCCCCTCACTGGGAAGTTGTAACTGCAGTGAGGTCTCCCCTCAGTCTCCTCCAGGCTGAACACACCAAGTGCCCTCAGCTGCTCCTCACACGGCTTCCCCTCAAGGCCCTTCACCATCTTCAGAGCCCTCCTTTGGATGCTCTCCAATACCTTAATATCTTTCTTACATGGAAATGATTCCATAATCAGTACCTAAGTGTTCCTTTATTTTTTCCGTATCCTGTAGCAATAATTCACAAAGAACATCATGAAATGGTGAATTCAATAACTGTGTTGTGTGCAAAACAAAGCAGAGGGTAATCTAATAAAGTATCCATCTATGTGCAACACAAAGCTTTATGAAATACAATTTCATAAAGTGATACTTGAAAATAGAAACTACTGTTACAAAATCTCGTTGATGATGCAGGATCTGCCCTATTTTACACAAACATCTGGCTCAGGGATGCCAAGACACAGCTGGCAGGTTGACTTCTCAAGGATCTCGCATCAAGTCACAGGACACATGCAACACTAAAGGCAGACCCTTCACTCAGAGCCCTGGGTTGGAGCAGCCCAATGCCATGTTCTCCCTTTCCGTTATTTTTACTAACATAACATAAAGATTTTGTACAACAGTGCTGAATGTATAATCAAAAACTAAAACCTGATGTTATAAATGTTACTCAAATTGCAAAGTCAAGTATTCCAAAATTAGAAAATGTTCCTCTTACAACAGCCTTTGATTGCAGACCCTTTCCTCCAAATCCTTGCCTTATTCAGCAGAGGGACTGGATAGCAATCAGGAATTAACATGTCTGTTCACTTTACAATCATCTCCTTCATACCATATATTTGCCATATTTGCACCAGGTTTTAGTCATGAGTTCTTGTTTTATGTTATCACTGAGGATGCTGTCCCTGACAAAATTGTCTCATCTATTCCCTAAATGGAAGAAAAAAGATGAGTTTTTTACATCAGGAATCTGAGGTACAAGGAAAAATACTGCCAAAATTCATCAACACTGTGCTGCTTTTGGATATAAACTTGGAATCCCAATAACCTGATTTATCTAAGTATGCTGCACTTGGGATGTCAGATTTCAAAACAGATACTAATTATTCCTTCTCTATATTGTCTTTTGAGAGAAACAAGTGTTATTCTAATAGACGGGAAAACATAAATAGAAACATAACTGGCATATCTATAAGTACATGGTATCAGGGAAACTAAAAGGACTCAAACCCTGTGCTAGGCCATTTTTCACATCCTTGCAGAGCCAACTACCTCTTTCTGGTCACATCCTCAAAGGCATTTAAATTCATACCTCTCTAACTAGACTCTGAGTGACTCTATTCACGTATTTAGCTTTGAAAGCTGCTGCTCTTCTTTCAGATTTGAAGATGCAGGAAGGCTGGTGCACCTAAAACACGCCATTCTGCCAGCTCTGCAAGTTGTTCCTAGTAAAACACCTCATCTCCTATAAACATTGTCCTGCTTATATCCCTAAACCATCCCAGTTGGATGAAAAAGGGAAGTTGAAAAAGCACAAAGGCCGTTACACAGAAAACATGTGAGATGATCTTTTTTTTCATCCACCCCCATCTCAGGCTTTGTATATGCTTCATGGACCAAAGCATCAGCAGAACTTGTACAACCACTAAACCCCACTAAAGCCAAAGATGCAGGGAGTTGTACCTGAGCTCACACTTATTGTGATCTGTACAGACAGCAAAGCCATAGACTTTTCACTTTCAGTCTGTAAATTACAAAACATCAAAAGCTGACTGTAAATGACCCTAGGATTTGCATTCTCAAAAAAAAAAAAAAAAATCTTAAAGTTGTCAATATGGAGAGCAATATGTTCCACTTCTATTTCCAGTGGACTTGCTGCAAGATGGATAGGTGTAATCATTTCTGGTGAATTAGGAAAAAATCAGCTATTGATTGCAAGGGGTTAAAAATAGCTGAATCAAGTAATTAAAAAATCATTAGTATTTGTATTTCCCTTTGTTCCTGTTGAATGCAACAAATATCTTATTTAGCAGAAATATTCATGGTTAAGAGATGATTTCTCTGCAGAAAAAAAGTGAGAAAAACGGCATATTTTTAGGAAATGCTATTAATTTACAGGGTGGGCTTTGATGTGCCTCCGATTATCCGTATTTCTGTCTTGCCCACAGCTACAAAAATCAGTGCTTTTCTAGAGGAGTTTAAGTTGATATGTGTGCTTCATTTTTCATACCATTCAGCATTAAACCAGGAGGCACGACTGTTATCCTTCTCTTCAAAAGACTTTCACACATCCAAGCAATAATTTCATTTAAATACTACAAAGTTTTTAGGAAGTAGTTTGCTTATAATGTAAGCCAACAGCATATTTGGTGCCAGCAAATTAAATGTAGAGTTGCCTCTGCTTCACACACTGAAATCAAGGATCAAAGCAGGGCCAGAGCTGCTGTATCAGTCACTTTCACTGAGTCAAACTGGTCAGATTTTATCTGTCATAAATCAGTGTAAACCCACTGTTGGTCAAAGCATGCCAAGGGAAGACCTGTCCACTTTAATATTGTTTCACAATCACTTAAAGAAGTACATATTCTTAATGGAAGCAGGCACATCTGCTGCAATTATTTAGCATTGTAATGATCTTGTACAGGTAATCAGCTTGCTTGAAAAGTAGTATTTTTAAGAAAGAATTTGTGATTTCTATTTGGAATTTATCTAAATGCTTTAAATTTAAAAAAAAAAAAAAAAAGACAAAAGCAATCCCTTTGAAGTAAATTCTGGCTGCAGTACTTGAGTAACACTGATGGCAAACCCAGTGTGGCTGTGGTCCCTTTTTATCCTCAGGCAAGGAAAAGGGGAAAGAAAGAAGGGGGAAAGAAAGAAGGGGGAAAGAAAGAAGGGGGAAAGAAAGAAGGGGGAAAGAAAGAAGGGGGAAAGAAAGAAGGGGGAAAGAAAGAAGGGGGAAAGAAAGAAGGGGGAAAGAAAGAAGGGGGAAAGAAAGAAGGGGGAAAGAAAGAAGGGGGAAAGGGGGCTGTGCCCAGGCAAAGAAAGCTTTCCTGAGCCAGAGCAGAGGGAAGTGGGTAGGACGGGCAGGCCAGAAGGAGATGGGGAGCACGTGGGTGGTGTGTGCAGGCTGGGAAAGTGTGAGAAAGGAACTGATGTGGTGGGATCAGAAATTTATGCATCCACACACTTTATATACAAATCATTTCCAGGCACAAGCTGAAGTTATGCTTCATATATGCAATGTGACAGTGAAGCCCAAAACCCAGCCCTACTGGGTGGACAACAATGAAATAAGAAGAAAGATTTAGACTTAAATTGGCAAGCTGAAAAAGGACAATAGTGCTCCCTGACATCAGATGATAGATTTATTATTAACTGAAAGGATCAAATGAATTCACCTTTAAAAAGGAGGTGACAGAGCATGTGAGAAAGACGAGGATTTTTTCTAAGACTATCTCAGAAGGAAGTAGACATTTTTCACAATATGTATAGACATAATACCAAAAAAAATATTAAGTAAAACTATTAAAATATTCATTATAGAAATACAAGCTAAATCAGAATGTGAAAAGACTCAGTTTTTTCCTCTAAAAACGAGGCTGTGAGGTGAAGATTTTCAGAGCAGTATCTTGGCTTGCATTCTGACAGTCAGAGCAAGCAGATATTCACCTCCATGTTACCAGATAAAAGTGCACATGCTGCAATTATATTCCACTTAGAAAGGTGTTTTTTAAATGGCTGCCTCAGAAATTCACTTACCTGCATCAAAGTCACAGAAGGCTTTAGTACTGCAACAGCCTCTGCAAATAAAAAACCTTGCCCTGTTTTTATATCAGCTCCTACAAATCTGAGACTCGTAAATCAAAACTCTGATATCTTTTCTACAAGCTACAAACAGGCTTTAATTAAGCGTGTGGTAGTTAAATCGGAGATCAAAGATACTTCTGTCTTGTGCATCCTGTATATTCAGCACCCCAGGGAATCGTGTGAGAGATTCCTGCAAACCTGAAATGGATTTGGGACTCCAGGGCTCAGCTTTGGACAATAATTCATTGTGTAAACCTCTGGACAACATTTAATCTGTCCATGTTTTTGTGCCCCACTTCCAGTATGTGTAAAAAGTGATCATTTGAGAGGCACTGGTCTCATTTGAATTATTTTAATGTTTACAGAAATTCAGTGAAATTCTCTAATAAAGGGATGACAAGTATACTAGGGGCTGGCACACACCATCTTAGCAAACCTTTACCTGAGCAGGCAGAAGAGTGAGGTATTTCAGGTCTAAGAAGTGTGGGGGTTTATTAGGAGAGTGAGTCTGCCAACGAGGCCACCTGCCTCGTGAATGAGAGACCTTTCCAGCAAGGGTTGTGATAGGGCAACACACCAAATGAGAAAGATGCAAAAAACAAAATCCTAAATCTGTAAAAGAATTCATTTTCAGTGTCACTGTAGAAACACTGATGCATAAAAATTCACAAGAACGAGACCCAGATCGTGATTTTAGTTATTCCAGAAAGTTTCTATTTACCAGAATGACCCAGATGATCAGTTAGTATAGTAAACACTTCCATGCAGTTCCCTGGAAAACAGGTCAGGGTAATAAAGAAGGCACACAATAAACATGTCTTATAGGAAATTCACTGGCATCACACACACAGTTTTAGAGTTGCTGTTATAAATCCACTGCAAACAGTCAACTCTCCCATCAGCTAAAAAGAATCTGCCCAAAGCATCTAGAATTTGCAGGAGGTTATAGGAGGTCTATCCTGGTGGGATTAACAGCCTAGGTCTTTCTCTCCGATTTGTTACTCAGAACGTTTGTGTCATCAAAAAATTGGGTCTTTGAAGTGGTCTTCCTATAATGAATCTCACTGTTTTTTAACCAAAGGGTATAGAAACTGCAAAACACAAAAATTTTAAAAATCAGTGTTCAGTTGGACCTTTGATGCTGTGACTGAGGCAACAGTATTCATTGCTCTGGATAAAAGAGAGTAATAATTTAGTATTGAGAGGCACAGAAGGATTCATTTTGCAGCATGCAGGATCTAAGCAACACTTCAACAATTTATTTTATGGCCTCAAATAATTAAATATTGAATGAGGAAAGAGACAAACCCTTTTCAGATTTTGTTTTCAAAGAAACTCTGCAATGGCTATTTTTTGGGCTTGCTGTTATGTAATTGTTCCTGAATGAGAGCTGCAGATGCTACTGAATGGAATCAACATGCCCAGCAAGGAGATGCAGATCTTCTTTCCCCTTTACCTTGTCTGAGAGTAGAAAGGGACCACAGCCACACTGGGCTTGCCATTAGTGCTACTCAAGTACTGCAACCAGAATTTACTCCAATTCCATGGCTAAGAAAATATTTTTATCGAATAAACTGTTCTGGGCAAAGAGCTCTGAATTTTCTCCCCTTCCAGCACAGGCAAGCCTTGCAGATGGCAATGAAAAGAACTGAGTTACGAGTCTGGACCCCACCAACCATAAAGATCAGTTGTGCAGCAGAGTTGGCCTGTTTGGACAGGGAGGGAACCGTAACTCATCTGCACTTTCAGCCATTCAGTCACAACGCTCGCAAGACATTATTTGAAAGTGGCAAGAAAGAAAGCAAAGCCAGTGAATTCTTTCAAGTCTCCTGTAACTTAAAGCTTGTAAAAAAGTAGCCCATGGGTTAGTGGAAGTCTTATGATACCACTGAACTGGTTTAGGTTACCCTTCTACTCCTAAGGCCTCCCTGTCGGCGAATATTAACGACTGTAGGTACATCAGCAAATAATACCATGGTAATAGATAGACTAAATTTGTGTTTATCTATTCTGTGCAGGAAAAAATTCTACAGCAATAGAAGACATTAAAGCCAAAAAGCTGTGCTAACACAGGCTTACTACGTCCCATGAGCACAGATTAACACCTCGGGTAGCTGGTGAGTGGGAAGTTGCCTAATAGGCGACAGCCAGCGAGTTGGTAGATGTGTCACTAGAGCTACATCAGCAACTCTATAATGAAAAGATTAGATATTGGTTACATTTTGTCAGTCTTTCCAAAAGGACTTATAGCTCCGTTTCTGTCCCCAGGCTAGTACATAATCATCATCCAGTCAGAAAATCTGCATTATGTGGTGCACTGGCGTGTATCCACAGTGGGATGGAGAAGCCTGTTAGTCATACCATGGAAAAATGCATCTGTAAGATGAAAGTAAAGTTGTGAAAGGACTCATGAGTTAGGAGCAATAAATAAAATGCTTGTTCTGTTACCAAACACTGATTCATCCTTCTAACCTCTCTACATTACCAAAATTACTGTTACAGGCAACAAATGCAAAAGCAGCATTAGGTAATACCCTCTCAGACACTATAGTAATGGATCTTTCTACCTTATGTTGGTAGCTGGAGAAGCTCTGAGTCTTCTGTCCAGAGTGGTGAATTTGTCAGGCTACCCAAACAGAAATGGATCACCAGCTCCCTGTTTTCCTTTACAGCCCGGATCTCTTACACCAGTTCTGTCTGCTCCCTCCCCATTACATTCAAATAATTATTTTTTTTTTCTCCACACAACCCATCTCTATTTTTCCCCTGTTGCTGAGTGTTTGCAGGGCTGATTTAGTGGGTTGTGCCTATCCCAAACCAATGTTCTTTCCTGATAACTTCTGAGTTAACCTCCAGAAGATGCATTGCTTCTGTCAGTTTATAAGGTATGAGAACAGCTAATCTAGGAGATGGTCCTTCAGATAGCAAATGATTTTTAGTAAAGCTAATTCCCAAAAACTAGTGGTAGGCAGGACACAGTAATATTTTTTTCTACCTAGACAAAGCTTAGGACTCAGAAAGTGCTTTTGAAACACTGTTTCCAATGACTGGAACACCCTTAACATGATCATACAGAAAACAAATACATAGATGTATAAAATAAAACAGAGAATGAGGCCAAGAAATTTACCAGCTAAGCTATTCCATGCTACAATGAGTATTTAAATAGAAGCAATAACTTATGTTAAGATTATAACAGACTTTTCTTATAGGCTGGTTTAGTGGGATTGCTAAACACAGTTCAACTTAATTTTGAGGGTCCAAGTTTTATACATTTTTGCTGTCCCATTTCTAGCACTGGATTTTTTAAATTGCACATAAACCACTTGCAACACAGATTTTCTTAGGCTTTTCTTGCTCTTCCACGACTACACTATAATTTATGTGGCCTATTATTCCATTTCTCACTTAAGTGCATCAGATTTTCTTGCAATTTATTTTATTTGTAACAAAAATCTAAAAACAGTTGACATATTAGAGTGTAAATGTGCTAATGGAAAAGGATTCACTACAGATGTTATGAGTCATGTCAGATGATCAAATTAGGATTTCCTTTGTCAATAAGAAGTATCTGCTACATCCTCTACTGTGCTCTGAGAGTAACTGAGACTGAATCAGACTACAGCATCTATAGGGCATTTCACAAAAACAAGATGAGAAATAATTACCACTTTTGCATTCCCTGGAGGATGAAGTTTGAGGTTCTGTACTGATTTACTTCCAGAAGATATCAACTCAAATACAACTGTGGTTAAAAAAGATTTTCCACCACTAGGGAAGGACAGCCAAGTACTATCGAGGGTTTCCCAAGCTCTGAGTAAGCTATAAAGTTATTGCCCATCATCTCCACCCTCACACTAAAGACAGCAAATATTGTGAAATAATAACGTGTAAATTACCTGAGAAAAATGCAATTTTGGGTTGCATGAAACAGTTAACAAGTCTGATCAGTCTTTCCAGAGAACGTTTTGTTAAGTGCACCAAAAGTTTCAACGTTCCTTCCAGCAACCACGTTAGTCAAATTTTCCTGCTGCCAGCAGGTCATCTGAGAACACACTGGTTTGGAACAAGTAAATAACAAGTGACAGGTGTGACTCAGCCAGCTCTAACTAAAGCTGAAGCAGTACAGCAGCTATTGACAGACTGAGGAGGAAAATGGGAGAAAGCAGAGTTATGGTGATGGTCTCAACTTCAGAGTCCAAGGGATGTTTACACAGTTGGCAGATTGACTGGTACAGCCAGGTCTGATTCACAGGAGGGCTACAGCAGCAAAGGAATGTGTTTGTAAGAGATAGAGAATGGCAAGGCTATAGCAAGATGTTCACACTGTGCCTGACTGCAGGGTAATCAGTCCTGGCCAGTAATAATGCCATCAGCTGTCACTGGCAAATAGCTGCATTTTATTTCTAATGTGAAATTGGAACCTTTCAGGTGTACACAATGAAAACCCCTGATGAATCTTAAGTATTAATGGAGTCCACAGTACTATGCTGCCTTTTCAAAATAAGTCTAGCTGGAGAAGTTCTTGGTGCAGCTTGAAAGGGACAGCCTGTTAAGGCTGCAGGATTGCTTGTCATGGTCAGCATCATCTCACGTTTTCTCTGTTGTCTACTGCAATTCGTCTGACCATTCATGTAATTTTGCTCCTGCATACCAACTGATTCAAGTTTCAGTTGATTTAAGAATTACAATGGACATATTTTATCTTGTCAAAGAGCATTTGCCTCTTGAGGAAAGTCAAAACTGGAAGCAAGATACCAGAGGGAGATTACTTCAATGACCCTGGAGCAGGGAGACCTGCAGGGTGCAAACCCCTTGATATCACTTGACATCCAAAGAACAATAGCAGGACAGAAGGAGACATAGAAGCCAAGAAAAGTGACAATGGAAATGTAGCCCTTCGATCAGGTCAAATGTGCTGTATCAGTAAAGAATAGGTTTTGACCAAGCAGACCACTGCTGTGCAGTGGAGGAGAGCTACCAGAGCAGGGGTAAGAGTCTGTGGCACTGACAAACCACAGATGTTGTTTGCTGCTGCCCCTGGAAATAACAGCTTCAGGAAACTGCAATACACCAAAAAAACTCAAAACAACACAGGTGCTTTTGCCTCCTGAGAAGATCACCCACATTAGCAATGAATTGGACTTAAAACTAAAACTTTGGAGACCTTTCAGAGTGGGTGCCTGGAAGTGGCTGGGGGCTGAATCCTGTGAGCAGCATCACAAAATACCTGAGCTGTGCAAAGCCAATTTACTGCAAAGCATTTTGCTGCAAGGCAGCAATAACATCTACTCAGTTTTGCTGATAGCAACTTTTATGTGCTACTGGATCACCCTATGTAATGACCCATGTGGCAATCATTAGGAAACAGTTCAGGTTTTTCTACATTAATGACTGACACAATAAACTGTGTCTTATTTAACTGCTCCGTTGTCAGAGCTTGTAAATATAACTTTTCAGAGCTGCCTTTATTTTTCACTACCTTTGTTTCTTATGTCTTAGCCAAATCACTCAGGGATACTTCTGGTGTAAATCAGAAACTTACTTAATTATCCTGTGGAATAATTCTGATATGTGGATGGATGGTGAAAATGAAGCTATAAGGCCAAATTTTACCTCCATGTAGCTGCATAGGATGCAAGGCAACTTGAACTAAGCCACTAGGAGTAGTGTTGAAGGACTGAATTTGAATGCCCACACTGATTATTTTTGGAGTTGTGCTATAAAACTCTACCTTTCTTTGGTCTAATCAAGTGTAAAAGCTGAGCCCATGATAATATAATCATATAGGCCCAGTCTCAGATCTCTGTTTCATTCTAGCAGTTCTAAAAACATGCCTCCAACCTGCTCCACATTCAAAATACCCATCAGGGAACCTTGGGTTTCAAGCTCAGATCCTGTGCTGTTCCCTTTGTCCCCACACATGAGGAAGGGGTTGGTGGCAGGATGGGATCAAACACTCACAGGGGCAGCACTAATGACAACTCACAGTGCATGACAAGCACACCACACAAACCTAACTTAAATTCTCTGCTCTGATGCAGGACCTGAATACTGCCTTCTGGGAATGAAGCAAACCATAAACAGACACGTTAAATATAATTTTGATATTAATTTCACAAACTGCTATGGAGAGATTCTTGTCTTTGCAGCGATTCTGTGATTTTAAGTTTCATATACTGTGCCATTTTGTTTTGCAGGTGACCTCCAATTCTGCAAAGGCTTTTAGGTGTGGTGTTATAAATTTAAGCCTGAAATGAGCTGACCTGCTTAATTAGGATGCCTAATGGAATTTAATGGAACAATTTACTGCTTCAGATTCAGGTTCCTGATTTCTCAACTCTGTGACAGAGACATCTATAAATTGTATTTATAATGCTGTTTAAAAAAGCTTCTGCACAATTTGGTCACATCTACAAAGCCTGTTTTCCACGGGTGTATTCATTTAATGGAAACCTTGATTTTTTTTTTAATTTCACTGACCTCTTCCTGGAAAATCTTTAGTCTCTCTCCTCGTGCTTTGGAGGGAAAAATGTATTTGGTAATCTCAGGTCTTCACAAATTGGTGGACTTGGTTTGGGTGCAGAGCAGCACCTCTGGTGGCTGGTGCATCAACTGGAGAAGGCATAATGTTCACTTTTGTCACACAGGGGCTAACTGCTGGCAAGGGAAGGAAAAATGAGTAGGTGATCCATATGTTTCTGAACAATCTTCTGTTCAGTTCTTTCTTGCTGGCAGATGCAACCTCCTGGAGATGACACCATCTTAGACAAAAACTTCTGTTATCAATGTGCTTGGTATTTTTTCTACCTCTACCTTCTGCTATCCACTGTTTTCCTAAGCCCTTTTGAAGCTGTTTCTTCATTATTGCCTTCTTCCAAGCAAGGCAGCAGAAGCCACAGCTGTTGTGGCTGAGAACAGGTCCTGGTACTACACAGGGTGTTCATGGCTAAGATTACCACTGATTGCATGATAAAATTTCCCCTTCCTGAAGGGGTTTTGTAAGTCATTGCCTCAGACACTGAGCAGTGCTGCAGCACAAAGTTATAGTGCTGGTTTGTTATCAATGGCAACAGGATTGAAAAAAAAGAAAGAGAACAGCTTGTTTTTGGTTTAGTGCCTTTTAAAAGAAGAGTTAGAAGGTAATTATTGGCATGGTCAGAGGCTCCTCTGAAGTCACACACAGATACAGCAGTAACTGTGCCACTGTTCCTACAGGAGGCACAGGGGACACACAGTCTCCACCTGTTGGTCTGTAACCAGAACACTGATGCTGTACCAGATCATGTCTGTGAGACCTGTGAGCAGTGGGTCACCTTCCACTCGTGGATCTCACACACAGGAGCAGGGTACACAGGCTGGTGGGGGGAACAGGCAGTCCTTGTTTCTGCAGGGACAAGACCTGGAGTTGTACATCTGTGCAATGACTCCACAGATTATCTTTAGTCACTATTTAAGTACTAATAGTCATTCTTTGGAGCCCTTGTTCAGGAAAATAAGGTCATGGACCAGATCTGTCCTGAGAGACAGAGTTATTATGAAGGCATTTGGGTCCAGAAGTAACCACAGTTCTCTGCAGATCCTATAGAACAGACCCTGGCACTTTACTCCCTCACTGTGGTTCCAGTTGTGTACCTGTTGGGTAACTGGAAGAGAACACCTTAGAGAAAGTCACACAGAGTGGATGAGGCTGGCAGGAACCTCTGGAGATCACCAAATCCAGCATTGCCCTGACAGCAGAGTCAGCCAGAGCAGGCAGCTCAGGGTCACATCCAGTCAGGTTTTAAACATCTCCAAGTGTGGTGACCCCACAGCTTCTGTGGGCAAAGCTGGAGCGTTTTACCACCCTCACAGTAAAGGAGGTTTTTCTGCCAAAGAGAACGGTGCTTTGGCACAATGAATTAGCTGAGGTTGTAAACTATTCTTTTTTGGCAAGGCACTATGAAATTCAACAGTTTTCTATCTATAGAACTCTTAAATGACCCTATAGGAATTTCCAGAGTGCTCTCTGCTGAGCTACAGAAATTTTAAAAAGAAGTTTGATTTCTATAAAATCCACCAGTTCCACCCTTCTAAAATTCTACAGGCCTATTCTCCCGGGGTTCATTATCCCAGAAATCCAGGTCAAGAGCAGTATTGACCTACCACTCCCTTCAAACCTCAAACTAACTGGAATAGATATTACACACACACAGCAGTTTTGCAGTTGAGCAGATGCCCTGATAGGCATTAGTGTTACCACTGCAAGTGCTGCAGGTGATATTCAGATTTTTATTTCAATAAAGAATGAAAACCATCTAATCTGGGCGTAGCAAACTGCCACAGGAGAATTGTTCACTATGAACTAGACATTTTGAAAATAGACACAAACGTAAATACTACTTAACTTTTGCTGCATATTAATAAAGTTTCAAAACAGGCTGATGAGAGCTTTTGATGCTCAGGTCCATAGGTGAGGGGCAGCCCAGATCACAACTGCATTTGTGATGCCAACTCCAGTCATTCATGCCACAAAACCACAGGAGGAGCATCTTCCGAGGAGGGAAGGACAGCACTTCTGTTCCTCTCTTTATTGCACCAGTGGCTGAATCATCACAGCCTCAACAAATATTCTGTAATTAGAGCTGTTCATTTTATCAATACTGAAGAGCTCCAGAGAAATAGCTGCAAATATTTATCACCATTTCAAGACTGAAATACTTTTACCACACTGCATCCCGCCAGGTAAACCTCCTCGGCAGCTCGTTTAGAGGGAAATGAAAATCTCCCTCTAAAAGGAGAGCTAATGCTGTGAAATCCTTTTAATAAAGCATCATGAGTCATAACCAACTGAAGACTTAAAAAGGCAAGAAATACCCCACTGCTGATGTACTGGACTGGTACATGGGAGTTCAACTCCCAGATCTCATCTGCAGCTTTGATCACGGCCCAGTCAGTGTGACAGGTGGTGCCATATCAGAGGCATCACTGGTAGGGACTCCTGTAGTTGAGGTTCCTGAATTCTTTCCACAATGCCCTATTTTCACCTCCTTCTGTGTTTGCTAAACTGGAATATTCAAGAGGAGGCTTCATACAGAGATGATCCTGAAATCACACTTGGAGATTAAGGGATGTGAGTTTTCGATAAAACAAAGTACCTTTTTTTTCTTCTTTTTTTTTTCTTTTTTTTTTAGAAAAGAATATTAAGGATGAAATTTGCCATCCTGTCCTCTCAAAAATTACAGCAGCTCTTTCTTTGAGAAATAAAAGCATACAGATGCTTTTGAGCAGGGGGTGTGAAATACTGAAATGTGTCATTTACTGTCCCTATGATTATCCAGCCAAATCTACTCGTTACAAGCCTCTGAAAAATGACAATTCACTCATTCTAAAGACCTGTTAGAATTTGGCAGCATTGTCAAAACTCCCTCTTCTCAGCACATACTCTAAATTGGGCCTTTGATTTCTCAAACTAGACACACAGAGAAAGAGTAGACTCGAATTTAATTTAAATTATTCTGCATTAGCGTCATGAACAGACTCTCTTGTGCTCACTCTTTACATTCAAAAGCACCAAGCCTATCTCAGCTGCTTTATCCCAAGAACCCTTTCCCTTTTTTCATTTATTCTCCACAGCAAAAAAACATCTTCCAAATCCCACAACTGAGAACAGTGGTCTCGCTGATAACAGCCCTTGTTTCACAGCCCTGGTTCATTCCTAGTTCGTGATCCATTATTTACTGAAATAGATAAAAAACTTTCAAGGGCTTGAAAAACAAGTAAGAAAAGAGACTATGAAATTAAAGACTATTCTGTAAGCATTCAAAAGCAACACTAGCCTACCTATTTCCAGGCTTCTGCATTCTCCTTGCAACCTCACTGCTATGTCAGTGCCATTACTCTTGTTATACTTTTATTAGTGTAAAAACCAACAGCAACAAAAACTTCCCCTCACCACCAAATGCTTCTCAGGTCAGAATATTGTACATTAAGGTAATGGCATTTCTTCTTTCCAAATATATGTCCATAAAGGGGTGGGTGAATCATACAAGGATAAAAATTTATAGTACAGTTCCAATGCATTAAATACATCACTTCACATTTTACAACCCTACTGGTCAGGCCACTATAAATTTCACAGGAAATACACATACTCAGTAAAACACTAAACAAAATTTAAACTATTAAACAAGTATTTTAAACTACTAACTATGGAATGGTGCTTATCTGCTTCCACATGTGACAACTCAAATTTCGTTTTAAATGAAATAACAATTTCTAGGTGACAAGAAAGGGAAATCTTTAAGACAGATCTAGTTAAGTTAGGTTACTCCACAATTTGAAATGCTGCCTGGTAGTACTACACAAGCAAGAAAAAAGATGAGTTATCCAAGCAAGTATTAAAATCTCTTTACCTTGACCACAACAAGCGCAGTTTAGTGTGAGCTGTAAATTGTCACTGGGCACATTTGCAACTTAAAATCCAGTCACCTCATCACTTAACTATCAACATATATAGTTCTATAATAGTTCACTCATTTCATTTCTGTGACAGGCAATTCTGCTAAATATGTAAAGCAGACCATAGTTAGTAAATCACGATGTATCATGGCAGTGCTAGGACCAAACTGGAGTGCTGTCAACAGCAATTCAATAAAAACAGCAACATGGAGGCTTCTCCAGCCCTGATCAGCAATATTTAGCCATTTTCAGTAAATTAATAGCAAACGAATTCTGCTTGCCATGCAGAAACTGCTCACATTGGGCACATTTCAGCTGGTGGGACATTCCATCTCCTCCCTGAGCCCATCCAGGTGCTGCCTTGAGGAACAACCTCTCTGAGAGGTTAAAAGAAGCAAGTACAAAAACAGGTATCATATGTTACGGCAAAAAAAATTACCAGGTGTGTACCAAGGTCAGAATTCCTAATGCAATAAACTGTTAAAAATAGTAACACTCTCAATGCACACCTTGAGGCATTAGTGTAATACTACTCGTATCATAAATGACACTATAATAACACAGTGAGTACACTGAAGGTGAGGGGAACCAGCACTGCAGTGAAATCAGTAAGAGATTTCATAGCTGTATTTAGAAATGAACTCATTAAATATGCAAAAAATTTAATGATTAGCCCTACACTACACATGATTTTCCATTTTGAAATGAATATGAGTTTATTACACTGCACTCTCAGTCCAAATATCTGCCATAGCAATTTGATATAATTGGGTTTTTCTGATAATTTCATTAAATTACTTTCACTGCTATAAGTAATAAAATGCTGACTCCATTTCACTGCTGACTGACAGACTCTGCTCAATGCATCTTGTTCACTATCAAGATTTAAAGTATGTTCATACAGTTTGAAAACTCTGCAGACCCTAATCCAGCAGAATTGAATATGTTTTCTGAGGATAAGTAGCTGCCTACCTTAATGTCATATTTTACAATAACTACATAGAATTCAGTAGCATCCCAGCTATTAGAAATGCCAGAATAAATAGAGTTTATGGAATAAATTCAAAGAGGCTTGGTTAAAAAAGTGTTAACTTGGCATAACAGAAGGCATTCTTCAAGAACCTTCCTGTAGTCTCTCATTTATGTTTGCAAAATAATAATTGGAAAACAACCCTGAGCTTCTGAGTTTAGTTCCCATGATCTCAATCATGTAATGCAATGTCAACATTTATGGAAAAGATTAATTAAAAAAATGCCCCATGTCCCTGAAATAAATTGGCTGTGCTTTCAGCTAGTGGAAGGCATATATTTTCTCACTTGAAAATGCTGTCATCACCAAGGAAAGCATCTCTGGGGAGAAGGAGCAAAAAACAGTTTTGTGGTGCCAGAAGACATTCACATTTTATTCCTGAACACCTGATATAGGAGCTACATTGCCTGGATAGACAACATACCCACAGAGTAATTTGGAAATCTGAGTGGAAGAGAAAAGGAAAGCTACTCAAGATTAAACTCAAAGCAGCAAAGGCAGCTTTGCCCCATCAGCAGCGGGATGAACAGGACACACAAGCATTATGAGCTGTTGGGGAAGGTGAGTCTGGTATTTGTACAGCAATTAGTGGTAAAAAGCCCAGGTTTGGAGAGATATGTAATAAATAAACACAAATAAGTTAATACAGCCAGTAGTAATTCTCTATTCACTACCTTGACTGCTTCCATGAATGGTAATTTGTGATTTCAAAACTGTGCCTTTGCTCATCTCTTTTCAGGTGGAAGAATTTTAATGTGCTTCTTCCTCACGAAGTAAAGGCCAAGGATGATGATGATGGTGATCATCAGAGAGTTGAGCAGACAGGATAAACAAAAAAACGCATCTCCTCTAACAAACATGTCACCATTCCCGTGTTCCTGTCACATTAATTCCATTACTGAGCACCAAGGAGAGCGGAGACAGGAGACACAGGGCACTACCATGTAAATGCACACAGCCTTTCTATGGTTAAAACACGTGTGCAAAGCGTGTCTGACACCTTTGGTATGAAGCTCTGCAGCATCTGCAGTGCTGCTGCTCATTCCATAGGCAGGAGCAGCCCTTCCTCAGAGCAAGACCAGCCCTGGATGTGTGCGTGTGTGAGTGTGCATGTAAGTGTGCTGCAGCTGGCATTGCAGGGAGAAGCAGCTGGAAGCCTTTCTCAATCCTTCCCAGTTTTCAAGACAATTCTGTGAGGGGACAAACTGGTGTGATTATTTCCAGTACTCTGCCCAGTTCTCACCAGGCAGACACCCAATGCAGTTGCGTGTGGAGGAGCTAAAGGGCAGTTTAGAAGGAAGACAAAGTCCGGAAAAGTAAAGGAGCAGTATGAGGTTAAATATCCCGAAAACATAAAGAAATCCTGCAGACAGTTCAATTAAATACCCCAGATCAGTGTCTTGCAGAGGTGTAACCCTTTTGGCCAAGCAGGGAGGACAGCCTTGCTTCTCAATTCAGGGTGAAAGGCAGACGTGCACCCACACAGAGAGAGCGAGGAGGAGACACTGCTCTGCTGCAGAGCCCTCTGCAGCTACACCAACCTGTGTGAAGCAGTGTGGGTGGCTCTCAAGTCAAATGCAAATCGTGAGTGAATACAAATTTGAGGAAATAAATATAGGAGAAGAGCTACTTTCCATTTCTTTCATATATTCTGAAATTGCAGTGATTGTTAATTCATTAACATAAATCACAGAGCCGGGCACCTTATATCAGATCAAATATTCATGAAAACAGCAACTTTAAAGCTACCACCTTCGGAAAAACAGATGCTGACCTTACAGAAACACAGGGGAAAAAAGGAGATGTGTAGAAAAACACATACATTTGCATACAAACAATACATTTACATACATGTGTTTACTTAATATGCTAGCACAGCTACCAAAACATTCATTGCCATATGAAAGAGCATGAAATACATACAAGTACATGCATGGGGTAAAGATTCTTTTACCTATAAAAGGGCATTTGTGCATCTCAAGAGCCACAGGTCAGTCAGAGAATTAAGCAGCAGTCTTTGCTTACAGGCAGCACTGAACAACTCAAGCATATTGTATCAACTCTACCTGACTACTGCAAAATTAATGGTGGTTTGTCCCAGCTATTTTTAATTCTTTGGTATTAGCAACATGAAGGGCTGGTGCTTTATATTGAACACCAAAGGCAGGTGAAGATACTTTGAGCTGAACAAATGCTACTGAAAGAATGACCTGCAATACATAACCTTGCAAACCAGACCAGAGAAGTCAGTGCCTGCAGGGATGACAAAACAAACATCAAACTAATACACCACTTGGAACAATTCATCGCAAGTGCCCGAGGGGCAGATTTACAAAAGAGGCATGGAAGTGCCTCGTAAGACTTGCAGGAGCTGCCAGCTTTGAGAGCTGCCTAACACCTACTCGCTTGAGAAGCAACGAGGCCCTTGAAGAGGCAGTGCAATTTCTGTGCCCAAATTACTCCAGGGATCTTGCAGGTTCCCATCTGCAGCCATAGGCACCCAAATGCCTTTGCAGCTCACCAGTCAGTGCCCTGGTACCTCCTGACTCACCAAAAATTACTGAGCCCTGCTGCCTGAAGTACCTGTGGTACTTTTAAAACTGAGCCTTAAGAGATCCTTGGGTACTTGTAAGTAGGTATTTTCTTTGACAAAAGGCCAAAAAGGACAAACACGGCAAGAAATGGGATATTGTAAAACCTCAGCATATGGCCCATGAAAGCCTTGATGTAAATCTTAGTTGAAACATTATACCCACTAATGCCTAGTAGTACTCCAATAGCTGAAACATCTCATGACACAGAGAGTAACAGTACAGATTGCTGCATTAGGCTGAAGAGAATTACAGGGACAGTTCAGCAAATTCAAAATAGGGATGATTTATTACTGGAATCCTCCTTTTTCTTTCTGGAAGCCACAGGAACACCTTCACAAGCCCTGACCCAGCTACCAGGCAGTGTTGAGCAGGTTTTAGCTTCATTCCAGGAGACAGCACCTGGGTTGAGCGAGGGAGAGAATCTTCCAAGAGCCCATCTTGCTATTTACTTTTAAGCATTTTCTGAAAGCTCCAACTGGAACATATTGCTATTTTTGCACCAAAGTTTATGTTAATTTCATCTTGTTTTACCATAAAAGCTTAAATCACACTTTTTTATCATGTAAATCACTGATCTGAAAACTCCACATTGCAATGTGTCCTCTTTTTTTGTCTCTCCAAAGAAAAGGCTGAGGACCAGTGATTTGCATCACCTCTTCATGGGATTACCCATAAATTTGATACTACTTAATGATTTCTGAATAACCCCTCAGAGAAAAAAAACAACAAACTTATTTTGAGAAAGTTGTTGAGTTCTTGGCACTTGTTATCTTGACGGCAAGATATCTTAAAAGGCAAAATATAATTTTCTGTCTTTGAAATGTGCACTGAGGGGGGTTTGTGGGGTTTGGGTTTTATTTTTTTGACAGTAGCACTGTGGAAAACTGCTGAAAAGTTTCAATTACTGCCACAGTGATAAAGAGAGGACCACGAGCTGCAAGTGAGCACCCAGCAGGATAATGCACATGGAAAAAGAAGAGGACTGTTGCATGTGTACATGTGTTTGTGTAAACAAGACCAAGTGCTGATGGGATTTTTGTTTCAAACGAGAAAAGCCTGAAGAAATAGGTCAGACCTTTTAAGAGATAATTTGTATTTCTTGGTACCTCGTGTCGGCTGAATGAAACAACAACTGCGCTTATAATGTCTTTCGAGCTGCACTTACAGTGGTTGGCTCATTGGAAGTGGTGACAGATGTTTGTCATCACATTCTGTCCCCAAGTCCCAGGAGCAGCTCCCGGCTCCCTATCCAGCATCACGGCCAAACTTGGGTTTGTTTGTCAGGGCCAGGGCTCCCCTGCCAAAATAAAACTGGGGAAGGTGTCCTAACACAGGAACCGAGCTCCCCCCACACACTCAGAAGCCACATCCCCTCTTCCTGTCTGTCTCTCCCCCTGCCTGCTCCTCTGAGTCCCACGGCCCCACACTGTACCCTAAAACCCCCAATCCTTCCCTCGTGTTCAGCCAGAGTCTCCCCATCTGCCCTCTGAGACAGCTGCTCCATCCCACTCTTCTGCTGGTTGGGAGCATCAGGGAACAGCAGAGCACTTGTTATCATCTCCTTTCCATCTCTGCAGGCACAGATTTTTATGAAAGCAGGAAGAACCTGAGACAGCAGACAGCTCTATCGCTGACAAACCTGATGGAAACTGGCCAAAGGATTAAAAAGTTACTGGGGAGGGCTGTGCATTCCTCAGTCTTTCAAATGGACTGAGAAAAGAAAACGGCAAAATTCATGGCTTTAAGTTTTGTTTCCCTAGGAAAGCAACCAAAATATTTCAGAACGGTACCCAGCGTTTCTTGCACATTATCTTTCAGACTGTATTGAAAATCAATGCATTTACAAAACCCCAGAGAAGTCAGTAATACTTTTGTAACAGGTTTCTGCCAGCCCCATCACTTAGTGAACTGCCTGAGGGAAGATAACCATGTATCCCAGGGCTTTAGGCAGGCTCTGCACTACACCCCCAGAGGTTTGGGTATTCCAAGCTTCAGGGTCAGTGCTCCCACCCCTTCCAAGGGGTTTTGTGCCAACAACTAAGGAGCAGAATCCAAATGTAACTCAAGAACAAAACGCTACGTCTGTTTTGATCACATTAAAGTCAGAAGGAGCTATTAAAAGAAGTTGTAGCAGATGACTGGGTCCCAAAGAACCACAGGCAATAAATTCACATGGCAGCTTTGTTTCATAACTTCAGTCCTACTTCTTCCTTCTTTGTCTATTCTAATTACTCCCTGATATGGAATTAATGCAGAAATCAAATTAAATGCTCAGGAAAGTGTACGAATCAGCTGGCCCGAAAGAAACAACTATTAAAAACAATTAGGTAAATACATCGATTTAGAAATGCACAACATGTTTCTGCCTGAGTGAAAAGTATAAACACAGAGACAAAATGGAGACCTGTGATGCCAAGAAAGGAGTAGCCTCTCTGGGTCTTATGGAAGTGTTTGGTGGCAGGTTTTGGTGGACCGCTGCCTTCAGAGAGCATCAGTGCTTGCAGGTGGCACCGAGGAGACAAACATTCAGATCTACATTGCCTCTTTTTTGCAAAACCTCCCCAAAAGTGGTGTTACACTGGGATGGCAAACACTCTGAACTTGTAGAGGGGATACAGCACTGGGACCACACAGATTGTCTAAAAATGAGTTGACCCAAGTTAACGCAAAGTGCAGATGACAATTTGATGTTCTACACTGAGATTAACTCAGCAAAAGCAACAGCAGGTAAGGAAATAAGTCCCAGTAAAATAGATAGGTGTCCTCTCTCTCCTCTGAATTTACAGCAAGAAAACTACCCCATGAAAACTGTTTCACAAGAAAAACATAAAGAAATGGTTTTCAATACAACAAGATCTATGAATGTATTACTAACTCTGCACTGGTGATGCTCTTGCAATTCGTGACATTCTGGAAGCAAAATGTGCAATAACATGGATTTTAAAAGCCCGAGTTCACTGAATGTAAATAGTGCTGTCAATGTGGCGAGCACAGATGCCAGTTAAAGTACATTAATTCTTTAAAGTTGATGATATGAATAAGTGCACATAATTTTATCTCTGAGCACCTCTGCAATCAGGAGCCATGCAGTGAAGCCCAAGCAGACAGCAGAGGCAGTTTAACTAACACCTTTCAGACACTTGCACACCCCAGTAAAGGCCAAAAGTATCTGACACGTGCCAAAACTGCACTCAAGGAACAGCAAGCAGGGGGTCAATATGGAAAGTACCTACTATAGAGAAGCCCCACAAAACTAAGTGAATAAGTCCAACTTGGAAACATCACAGAAGAGCTGAAAAACTCCAGAGGAATCAAAAAATCCTTGCACCACAGACACTGCCCGTGTCTGGGTTGCTGAGCAGGTCTGGGCACTGCCTGTACCACTTGTGGCCCCCCAGCGCTGAGCCCAGGCTGTGGGGACAAGCTCAGTGTGGACTGGGGGATGTGAACCTTTTATTTCTTCAAGAAGCTGAAGAATAACCTGGTTTCCCAGCTGAGAGAATGCAAAACAAGAAAAAAAAAAAACCCTTACAAGTGCTGGTGTATCCACAGGAGAACATTCCTTTAAGTGACTTCCCTATCTCTCTTTTTGAATACCACATATTTTCTCTAGCAAAGATAGCTTAACTAGTGAGCCTAAAAATACTCCTAAGAACAATTTTTACCACACAGTGGGATACGTGCACCTTGGCAAGTAAAAATAATCCCTATTGTACCCCGTTGACAAAAACATTCAGCAGACACCTCATCTAAATGCCACTCTATCAACACTGTCAGTATACATTTTAATAACAAAAAATGAACTCATCCATAATCCATTTAATCTAAGTTTCCCAAATCATATTGTCACCTCAGCCATAAGAATCCTCTTGTATTAAACAGATAACAAATAAAGTATATTCTTTGCTCCGAATTGAGATGATGTCCTCCTTTTAGACATGAAAATTATCAAAGGTGCAGTGCTAATATTCGTAAAAAGTATTTTCGCTAAAGAGACTGTGGAATCAGCTAAAATGGAAATCCTTCAGCTGCTTACAAGAATAAATGCCAATATTATCACTGGGAAGAGTACTGGTATAGCAAAAGGATGGTAAGTTTTATTCTATTGGGGATAAGATTTACTTTATGCAGAAATAGAGTAATAAAAGAGCATAACTTTTCATTACGTAATTGTTATCTTTCTTTTTACCTTTTAATATGTTTAAACAGTATTGAAGAGAAACAATTATATTCTTTTGATATGAAAAAAACTGTAAAAGAGGAAGGTGCTCTGTAATTAATAAATCTTTGTTTGCAGAGGCACACATTCAGTGCTTAAAAGACAAACACAAGTTATTTCTGTCAAGATATGCTGAAACGCCCAGATATAAGCCCAGATACTAAAAGGGTGGGATTTGCTGCTCACAGCAGTTTTCACACACACAGTTTGACTTACTGTTTATCTGGTAGTTTACTAGTGGGTGATGTGAGGTAAGATGCATGCATTTTTCAAGTTAATTACTCTACAAGTTAATTACATTTCTACAAAAGCAAAGGAACCAAGAGAAAGAACCATAGAAAGAACCAACTTTTCCCCAAAAGAGAAGGATGAATCAATATATTTATCTTTACTCTCAACCCAAATATATTTGGATTTAAAGAAAACAAAAAAAAAAAAAATTAGTGAATACACGTATCACTTTATTTTCCCTTTCCTTCTGCAAAGAGAAGTTAACAATATCAAAACAACAGCTGTGCACCACTCTGAACTGAAATTAAGTTCATGGTGTTCCTGAAAATGTCATACCCACACAGGGCAGAGGCACAGATGTCTCAGTACCACACCAGTTTAACTAGTGTAGGTAACTTCACGCTCTGTGGTCTGGCTAACAGTTACATCTACTGAAGCAACCTATGGAGGGGGGGAAACCAATTTTAAGAAGGCACAGATAAATAACTGCAGACTGGTACTTGAGTTATTCTCCAGATTAACCTTTACTGTATTTATTTACATTGTCTTAGTCACTGAAGGTCTCAGCAGATGAGCAGTAGAACTTGTTGGGCACCTTAAAATGGCAACTCCAGTCTGTTTAAGCATGCACTCAGGAGAGCATCAGTCTTCTTACCTACTTAATGCCCTCCATCACAGTTTTGCCTTTTTCCTTGGTCATTATTGCAGTACAAACAAGCAAAATTGCCCCTTGTGAAAACACCTCTCCCAGGTGTATCACTATAAACTTAGTGGTATCTTAGTGGGAGAAAGAGCCCATAATTAAGACTCAGCTCACTGCTCAGAGACTCAGTCCCCACCCACTGATGTCCCTGGGATTCCTCTTTCTGCTTCCCTGACCAGCCCAGACCTGAAAGGCAAGACACCCATGGCTAGACCTAATTAGTCATGGAAATACCTAAGTATTTTAAGCAATTCAACATCAATTCCATGAATTTAAGCAGACTACAATGTTAAGAATTTTTCTGTGTGTGCATGAGTAGATAGCATTGATTTCAGCAATAATTGCCTAGAAAGACAATTTTAGAATCAAATTAGCAGTTAAATAATTGTAGAAATTATACAGAGAGATTTCTTTGATTGGATAGTTGTAATAATAGCTACAGAAATCCATCCTACACAGATCCTACATTGCATTACGCTACATTATTTTAGCCTAAAGTTAATATTGTTGAAAACAAATCACATTCCAAGAACACGCTCCTGTAAGATTATTTCTTCGGGGTGATTTTAATTAGCTGCATTACGCTGAAAATATTGGATACATTAAAATATCTCATAAACTTCGAATATTCCATACATCGTTATCTCAGTCCTGTTCCCATTATCTATTACTTCTAATTCATCACTGATTTTTCAAATGAGCTGCTGGCTTTTCAATAAAACACACGCTGCCCAGCCAGTCCATCTAAGAGGGGTGAGTGTTCTGCAGTGTGCTGGAGGATTGTGGTGTAATTTCAGATAAGCATTATATGTGCTTCCCTTCGAGCATTCAAGGAGTTTCACTAATTGTAGTGGCTGACTTTTAGAGGACAAAAAGGAGATTAATATCAAGACACCATTCCGGTCTCCTACCTAAGGCACACTGCAAAACCAAAGGAAGCCAGAGTCATCACAAAAGGAAGAGAAAGCAACTGAAATGTCTCCCACACGAAAACCAGCAGCAGAGTTCCTGTGGGCTCTACCCAGGCCAGGATTTTCACCAGTGTGTTTCCAGCTCCCAAATAAATTACAGCAAGAAGCACAAGATGTCGAGCTCTATCTCATACAACCCTAATACCCCAATTCTTTTGATGCATTCAGGGGACAAAGCCTTACCAGTGTTCACCTGGCATCCCATTAGCTCTGCCTGAAATACCTACAAAGCAAAGAATATTTCGTTTGCAACTGGAAAGACTATTTAGCTTGGTATGCTTGTCCTCTTCCCTTTCCCTAATCCATAATCCCCTCCTCTCTTTAGCTCATCCCTGTGCACAGCTCTCAGCACTTGGCTTGACAAATTGGTCTCGAGTTTGAGCTGCACAGACACTGCTGGGAATGCAGCACAGCCCCGAGCACTGGTGGTGTACGGAGACACCGGGAACACGTGGACACACATTACCTGCCAGGTGTCTCCATGGCTGTTCGTGAAACACAAGTGTCCCCTTCAGCCAAAGGGAGTCTGGTTTCCCAGGAGCTTATTTTCTGTGCATCTAGTCATGGTTTATACTCTTTTAGTGCTGATTATTCGAGTTCTGGATATTCTGTTTGTTCACACAGGAAGGTAGGAAATGCCACCCTGAACTAACCGGGATTCATCCAGTCTCCATCAGTCTGTGCAGCCAGACACTACCAGAGAGTGCACCAAACATACATTTTTGGGGTTCCTAAACTACCCATTTTTATGGCAGCAAGTCCTACAGCCAGAAGGATTGTGAAGCAGCACTGACTGGTTTTGAATTAGGCTTTCCCCCTCGCCCCCCCCTCAATTGCTGATTGTCCCCTTATTGCTAGTGCTAGGAGGCAAAGCAAACAAAGAACAGTATTTATCTTTGTTCTATAATATTGTGACATTTAAACAAGGAAAATGGGAACTGTCAAATAGGGATTTTGATATTGATGGCGATGATGGACTGGATTAGCAGAGAAAGGATTTGACTGATGATAAGCAAAAAGAGAATGGAATAATTAATGCCCAGGATTGAATTTTTATGGGCAATGAATCACTTTAAATTCATTTTACATTTCTATCAGACTATAAATTTGATCTAATATTCTTAGATTTCAATGAGGCATTTGACTTTATATCTCACATTTTGATTAATAAAATATAAAATGAATATGGTGCCTATGCCACAGATTTTAAATGATTAAACTGAGCATCAGTTCTTCTGGTAGACCCATATGGGAAATGATTCTCAGCCTTGCAGTCAACATTTTTATCAGTAGCCTGGAGGAAGTCAAAACTATCTGATAAAAGTTCTGAGATGACAACTGGGAAAGGGATGAACAATGAAGCAGACAGGCAGATGTAGTCAAGTATCAGACCACACATCTGGAAATACAGAGTACAGACCAATTTCACGGGTAAGAGTGTCTACAGAGGGGAGCAGTGATGAAGGGTTATGTCTGCTGAGCAGACTGCAGCTTCCATGAGTAGGAGAAGCATTGTAGCTTCAGGGATCGTTAATCTTGCTTCTCTCGATTACACCTAAGTCTGCAGAGTAGACTTCTTCCAAAAAAAAAAAATAATCTTGGAAGCAGAGGTGAATAATCAGATCAATGGGAACCACTTCAGAAGAAACTTTAATTCAATTCTTACATTTGGGAAGATCAGCACTACAACAAAAAATTATATTACATCTGACACTGATGCCCACCGCTGATGAACCAGGAATACCAGACCAGCTGTGGAGGCTGCAGTTTTCAGAGGGACATCAGACTGGAAAGACTTCAAAAAGGACTCACAAGGATGATGAAAGATGTGGAAAATATGCCTTTGATTGAACCCTAGGAGAACTCAAAGGAAAAGAGTAGTTGTGCATGGCAAAGAGATTTTGGAGGTCTTCAGTCTGGTAGGTAGGGTGGCCAGAAAACACAGTGGTACAAGTTCAGCTTTGAATTATATACATTTCCAAATGTAATAGTAATGTCCTTCAGCAGTAATTCTGGTGAACTGCCTGCTCCCTCATAAATTTTAGTCAGGACTTCATAGTCTCTTAAAGGTTGCCTGGAGCTGCCACACTTGTATCAGTCACTAAAACCAAGAGAAAACTTATGGCTCACGTTATTCAGAAGGCAAATTTGACATCAGTGACTTCTTTGTGACCCAAATGCCTAGAAATGTTTTAGCAACACAAGTTTTCCCATGTTCTGGGATATATCTTGGATATAAGATGACTGCAGGAAAAGCTGCATGTGCCCAGGAGTAACCCCAGCTGGTCAACAGGATTTTTGTACATGGCTTCTCAGTAAAACATAAGGCTTTGACTTTACTCAGTAAAACCTAAACAGCTTTTGGCAGGTGATAATCTGGTAAAAATCTTTTTGAAAATAACTCAATAATTTCATATTAATTATGTGACTCCATAAGCTTTTTATAGGTGTTTCATTAGCCAAAGAAAAGGTAGATATAGAAAATAATGCTTTTTTAAATAGCAGTAGAGCCACAAAGAACACCTCATAAAATGTCTAATCAACACTCCCACTTATTCATCCAGAAAAAAACCACTGCCTGTAGACAATTTAAAGCCTGAGCTCTAATTCTCTAATAAAGTCAAACATTTGTTTTTAAATAGCAACACATTGTAGATACCAAGCCTTGCATAGGGAATATATTAAATATATATTGATATATTCAGGAGGTTGCAGCTTTGAAAACATGTCTTTTACTAGCCACTATGAGAGCAAAAGCTTTAGCCTGTTTATGGACTGCCAGTCAACAAAGGACGGGGGGGTTTATGTGCATATTTAATTCACCAGCTACACGAGCAATAGGAAATTCAGATAAACCCATCTGAGAACACTGGACAGCTACAACAGTCAAGCATGTATTAGCCTTAAAAATATTCAGCCAAGAGATTTTACCACAAGATCAGAGAAGTGCTTTTAAAATGCCAAATAAAACCAAAACCATCTTTTTTAAGGATTTCTTAAAGCCACCCCTAGAAATTTTGGCTCAAAGACATCACATCAAAGACATCCCACAATGACAGAAAACTGTAAAAATGCATTTCCTTTCTTAATTAGCCATGACCTCTATAGAAATCCAATTTTTCATCACTGACCTATTCATCTGCCAAAGCTACTCATCAGATTAAAAGAAACTGCACCAAGAAAACGAGGCAAGTCTGTAATGGTTTCTTTTAAATCAGTTTTTCAGAACTTGAGTGACAAAGAAGACCACATAAGCTAAATTATTTCCATTTTCAAAACAAAGAACAACTATTTGGTAAGAAACTGCTCCCACAGATAAACCTCCACATTTCAACTCTTTTCTTACCGTTCTACATTGGTTGCCAAAACATTTTGCTGGCCTCAGTTACTTCATTGTTTAGGAAATACCACAGAAAACTAATACATCTTTGTTTCCTATTCCTTTGGAATCTGTTTTTTGACATTTTAATTTCCATGCATTTAAATGTTTAGCCTTTCTTTTGTCTTTTAAAAACCTTTCTCTTAGCCTTGCAAGTTTCACATATTTATGTAACAATCTTTCTGTGTTATCCTGGCTAGTAACTTTATCAGGTTAAATTTACAAACCCCACACCTCTCAAACACAGGGCAACAGTTTACTTGAAGACATTTTACTTATTTTCAGCTAAAGACACCGCAGTGAGATCATCATATCACTAAACACCAGAGTGGTGCAGGATAGCCCTGCTGCTTTTTCATTACCTGGTATACAGATGGATTGTAATTCATGTTGGCTTCCTTCAGGAATTTTTTATCACCACACATCTGCACGAGCATTTGGGAAAACACAGGACCAGCAGGTATGTTGTGTGAAAAGACTTTCCTAGAGAGCAGCCAAAATCTCTACAGTCAACACAGAGGCTTTTTAGCCATAACGAGGAAAATGCACACACATGAAGGCAATTCAGAAGTTTCAAAAGAAGAGCTACAGCTGCTTCCCTGCTGATGCACCAAACATGATGGTAATACCTGAAAACTGGAGAATATGCCAATTAATCACAGACTTACGCTCTGTGATTAAAGTCTTGCATAGTTTCTCCTAATTTCTCCCATGTGTTCTTCCTATTCAAAGTCAGTAAGAATAAGCCGGGGTATTTCCCTTAAAAGGTGAACATTGGTATATTGCTAACAGATAATTAAAATGCTAGACAAGATGTTGTAGATAGTTTCAGATCTACAGCAATGTGTTGTAGAGAAAATGAGGAAAGGGGTACCTTCTTATGAGTCTGGATTTTTATGGTTTTCATCTTTGAATGTTCTTTCACTTTTCCTTCCTTACTCCTGCGCCCAGAATACAGAAAGGAATTTGCCCTAGTTTAACTTCCAGACCAAGTAGTAACATTATGTGTGTTACATTTTGCTACACACACTGTATATACCTCATACCTGCAAAAGTAATTGTTCTTTAAATATTAACAACATAATCATTTCTTGTCACCCAGATGGGACCCATAGTACTTATATCTTCAGATTTTCGATTTTCTGCGATAACTCCTCTTTTATAAAAGGGAGTAGCCAAACCAAGCCACTTATATGTGCTGTTGAGAGGCCCTTAAAAGCATCATCTCTGTTCAAAGATGCCCTTCAGACACCTATTGGCATAGTTTCTCCATTTCAGACTCTAAGAACATTACTGGCCTTTCCACCTGTGACAACCATTACTAGATGTGGG
The DNA here is from genome assembly GCF_001715985.3 of Manacus vitellinus. Taxonomy (NCBI): domain Eukaryota; kingdom Metazoa; phylum Chordata; class Aves; order Passeriformes; family Pipridae; genus Manacus; species Manacus vitellinus. The sequence continues at coordinate 9,224,770 of NW_021940291.1, forward strand.
TGTTCCCTTTATGCCCTTCTGCATGTATGTAGGACTGCCACCAAAATGTCAGGTCAAAGACTGGGCTTTGCTCTTAGTGGCTTCTTTTCCAGACCCTTTGTCATAGACCTTTTCAAATCTGGAATTATTGAAAGTTATATTTAAGGAGAGAGAAGGGAAAGGAGGGAAAACCCTGATGGGTTTTCAAAACTGTGCCAAGAACACTACAAATATACTTCAGCAGCAAACTGCTGTGTGTGAGCTGTACATTGTTTTTCCCATATCCTGTACTGCTTCTAACTAAATACCCTCATTGGGAATGTTTTTCTCTGGGGTGTTTTAGGTGAGAAATGCCCTGTGTCCAAAGCCCACCAGTGCTATCCCACCTGGCTGGTAGGAAGGCAGTGCCTCACCCATGTTCCTCAGGATTAGCCATAAAAGACAGATTAGTTCAGTAAGTGCAGTAGTTCCTTCCTTGGACTCAGAGAAGGGAGTGAGAACAGTAAATAATCACTAAAATGTTCATTTTATTTTTTTAATGAAATGTTGTCATGTTTTGACATTAAAGCCTAAATTAATATGCAAATATCATCAGTATTTACTGCAGCAGAGACAACCATTCCCACACGACCAGGAAAATACCATAAACAGAAAATTACTCACAGTCCCCTTCCTTTTGTTCATCCACCTGACCTCAAGTGAGTGTGAAAGACTCAAAAAACAGTGCAGTGAAGACTAGGAGGGTGCAATACGCTACAGGGTGACTGAACACGTCAGAAAATAAGTTCTTCTCTAACCATGGGTCCTAAACAGCCAGTCAGCATTCCATACAAGCATAACACACAAGGATACCCTTCAAGCTACTCCAAGATATTTGCTTGTCTTAATCTACAGAGAACAGTTTCATCAAAGTGGTTTCAGTGTATATGAATTTGACATATTAGATATCTAGGTGAATACTAAAACCAGATTGTTTATTATCAGCTAATTATTTATTGATCAGGTCAGATCCAGGAATGTAGTGGAAGAAGGTAACTCATGACTGGTGGATCTATACCAAGCATATCCATCAAAGCCTCAAATCCTCACAAAGAAGCATCTTTTTCATGCTCCTGGTGGCCTAATGCTTCCACCCTTGCTGTAGATCCCTGTTTTGTTTGGAATAATATGAGTTAGAACTTGAACTTTCCACTGTTCTTTCATGGGGTATCTGAGACGCCTGCATGTATTCTGCTCTGTTGAGATGATCAGAACATCAAAATACCAACGTGACCACCCTGAAACTACTGATTTCCTAAAATGCTGGACTGGTAGTTCTGGAGAGCAACCCCATGAGGTGCAGAGTGCCTTTTTCTACGTCCTCACCAAATTCCACAATGCAGAGCTGGACCCAGGGAAGGATTAGGGCCCCACACGCTCGCAGCCCTCTCCTCTCCAGCGGCTCCTTTGGCAGTGAAAACACCAACCTGTCCGCTTCCAGATGTGCCAATCCCGGTGCTTTTTGTGGAGTTTCAGGAGCTGAGAGGAGTCGAGTCAGTGCTCAGGTAGCTGCCATCCACTGAGGAGGAGGTGGGACTGGCAGTTTAGCAGCTGGCACGGAGCACTCTCCGAGTTGTTCAATGAAAGCTCCAGCTGCGAGAAGCAGCCACTGCGCTGGAGGTGTCGTTATTGTTTGTGAAATCATTGTTAATTAAGGTGAGATCTCACTGTGCTGGCGTTCAGCAAACACAGGAAGAAATGGACCTTTCCCTGACAAGTTTATCGTTCAAACACAATACACAAGCAAGCATAGAGGACGATGGAAAGTGTAAAAGGTATATTTTAATGTTTCTTTAAACTTTGTTAGCCCAGAATTCCCCCCTGCAGTCTCTCTGATCAGTTGATTAATCTCATGAGCAACACAACTGTGAGCAACACGCCTTTTCCTCTGTTTTACTCAAACAACAGTGACATATGTATTGACTGGCTGAGAGATGCTCCACCAATATCAAATCAGATTTCAGTATCTGCCTTTCAAAGTTACACCCATTTCAGAAACTGCCTCTCTCTTCTTCCACCAGGGGGTAACAGTTGCCCAGGGTTCATGGCTCTGATTCATGAAGGAGTTTTACCTGGCTGGAGCATGGCAGGAGTCAACCCCAAACTGCACATTCCCTCATTCGATTTTTGGAGCATTACTTTTCCCTTTCTTGACAGATATATTCAGTTTGACTCAGTTTTTGCACTGGTTATTCTATAATCCACGAGAAATCACAGTTTTGTGATTCTGATGATGGTGGACAATGTAATTTTATTTTCAACCTGAATTCAAGCAGTGGTCCTGAGGTTGACATAATGTTGAAGTTAATAACTAATTCTGCATGTCACTGAGCAGTTCGGTATATATCCAGCTAAAGAAGCATAAAATACTTCTAAAATTAAAAATAAAGCTTCTTATCTGCTGTTTGAAAGCTAATCACTCTGTAGTCGATGGTGAAAGTGTCCCGAGGCACAGACCAGCACTGAGGTCTGGCTCTGAAACCCTAAGAGAAAGATAAGCAGTCTCCCAACACCTGGGAGCCCAACACCTCATCCTGCCAGGATCTCTTCTCAAGGAGATATTTGCCCTTTGTCTTGAATTCTTATTGAGGTGTAGGGAAATTTTGTAGATCTCAGGGATCAGCAAACTTTTGAGTTGTCTTCTGTAGCACTAGCACCAGAGTAAAGCTTCTGTCTTTTCTCTCCATGCCCCGGGTTCCCTGCTTCATCTTCACACACAGTGATGCCACATGTCTCCTACAAACCCAGTAGAAGAACCGAGCATTTATCTGTGTGTGTGTACACATGTACAGACATAAATTTCCCACAGAGGGAAATGTTCCCCAGTGGAGAAAGCTTTAGTAAAAATGGTGCATGACAAATGCTCTTCCCAATGTTTCATGCATCATGGAACACCACTTGGACTTCATGGCAGTGGATGTGCTCTATGAACCATACACATTACCATATTAAACATGGGAATCTGTAAAATCACATTCACTGAACAGAAATCCAGACCTAGATGTAGACTACTCCATGTAAACATATAGAAGTTAACCTTCTTAGACAAAAATGATGTTCTTGATTGAAAATATGGCTCTACCACATATTTTGCCCCTGCCTTCAGTGGGAGACAGCACTTCATGTGTTCCATCTCAGTGGAAGACAGAGCTTTTAAGGTTGATTGGCATCCAATTTATGCACCTCAGCAATTGTACCTACTGATCAACACTGAATAGGAGTAATAAAGTTTTACTGGTGATTGCAGCTGTAAAGCTCAAAGCTATGAAGTACAACAGATTACATTTAGTACCTTAATGTAACTACCTGATAATCTGAAATCCCCAAGTAATGCCAATTGGTGACAGTATTTTACACAGTATGTGCTATATACACCATGGTTATGTACTTTGCCTTGGCACTATTTTGGCTTCCCAACTCTTTTTTTTTTTCCCAAGGTGTTGGCTATGAGATACCTACAAATATATTTTTTAACTCTGTTGGATTTCTTCACTTAAAAGTGAGATCATTGCTGTGTCATAAAGACATACAGACCACAAAGGAAGAAGCAGAATATTCATACACTTCGTTCTACTCTTGAATCTCACCCTCAAGCATGAAAAGGTGTCTTGTTGCATTGTCAGAAATACCTCAGCTTTTGCAACTCAGCTCTGAGAGCCTGGCTACCTCCGAGGGAACACACATTTCATAACTTAGATGTGGTGCCAGAGTTCCTGTGAAATCCAGACTGACTTGACAAGCCAAGGTAAAAAATTAGCCATTCCTCTGATCATCATGGGTCAATTCATCTTATAGAGATAAATCAAACTGTGGTATTTACATGCTCAGAATAAGTAATGTAGTATGAGGCACTGTTCCATCAACCTACAACCTGCAAATGAGAAACCTTATTATATTATGGCCATAAAACTGGCATCAATTGTATACAATTACTGTACATACATATTAACAGCTTCAAAATGTGGATTCACATCCCTACTCCTTTCTTAAAACCATAGGATCAATCTAGCCATATATCAATTTTAGCCTCTTTCAATTATTTTAGCACAGCCTCAGAATTATATTTGGCATCTCTATCTGGCTCATACAATAACCGCCAGCAACAGTAACCATTTCTGCATTGAGGTCACCGAGTATATCGGCTCCTGTAAGAAGACTGGAGAGCGCAGGACAGTGCCTGACTTAAAAAGTCAAGGGAAATAGGAAAAATATAACCCAGAAATTGTCGGAGCTCTCAGCTGCATTTGAGGTGTAGCGCTGAGATCTTAGCGCAGCTTGCCCTCTCCTAACCCCTCCTTACCTTCCCCTCCTCCCCGCCACACACACAGAGAATCACTGGAAATGATCCTTTCATTTAACAAAAGCCTCTGCCCGTCCCTTTCTCTGCAAGGAACAAGACCTAATCCAACTATCCCGTCCCATAGGAAAAGCTGTTATTTGTGCGCCAGCCAGGCAGACCGGGGGGGGGTGATGGCAGCTCCGGCTGCCTTTAGGGAAAGGCAGAAAACCCGAGCATCCCCTCTCCACAGAGGAGCCTCTGTTCAGAGAGCGGATAAGAAGGGATGCGGCAGACAAAGAGAAGCGCCGGGCTGTTCCCCGCTCTCGGCAGCGCCGGGCACAGGGCACTGATTCCCGCTGTCGTGCGCGGCTCGGGCAGGAGGGGACCCTGTGCCACTGCAGCAGGTGAGGCTGCTGGGCGGGAGGGAGCCAGGGCAGCCCGAGCGTCCCCGCAGAGCCGCGCCGTCCCCGCGGGCAGGGCGGTGACTGTCACTGTCACTGCTGTCACCGTGACAGCGGCGCCGCCGCCGCGCTCTCTCCTCCCGCGCTCCTCCCCGCGCCCTCCGCGCTCCTACCGGCTCGGCGCGGGCGCTCGGCAGGAGGGCGACGACGACCCCGAGCACAGGGACTGCCGCGGCCGGCCCGCTCCCCCGCCCGCGGCCGGGGCTGCGGGACCCGCGGGGCGGGGCCCTCGGGCGCACGCCCCGCTCCGCCGCCCGCGCCGCCGCCGCATCCCCGCCTCGCTCGCCCCTCAGCGGGCAGCGGCTGCCCATCGCCGCCGCGCCGGGCTCTACAGCAGCAGCGGGCTCCGCGGGCAGGCGCGGCGGGAGGCGGAGCGGGGGCGCCGCATCGCCGCCCGCGGGACGCGCGGGCCGGAGCTGCTCAGCGGCGGCGCGGCCCCTCGGGCTCCGGCGCGGGGAGCGCCGCGGAACGCAGCTCCTTCATCCACAAAGGGCTCACGGCGCCGACAGAGCCGGCCCCGCTCCCCCGCCCTCCGAGCGCGGGGAGGCGGGAGCGGGGGCGGCGCTGCCGGGGCCGCGGGGACCCTCCGCCGCCCCCCGGCCGCTCGGGAGGAGCCGCGGCCGCGCCCAGGTGAGGCAGCCGGCGGTGGGGAAGGGACCCTGCCCGCTGTGCCGGCCAGGGCACGTGGAACGCGGCATCAGCTCCTGCCGATCAGCTGCCTCCCTAGTTTTTCTTCAGTCGCTTGTGCCCGGCGCTGTCTTTGGGTGTAAACGAAGCTGCACCCGCTCACACTTGTCCTGCGAGCCTGGCAAGACTCAAAGTCACTCCCTGCTCGCTTATTGCCGGCTGGTGTCCCGACCTGCGAGTCTCCGGGCCAGGGCATTCCCGAAGATGGCCCAGTTATCCGAGGCACCAGGCAGCAAGCAAGCAGCCACAGCGCCGAGCGCCACTGGCAGCGTTTCTGCGAGTGCAGAAGCAGCTCTGGAAATAAAGAAACTCGAGTGTACCGCAGGGGGTGACCAAATTGGCAGCTACAACCTCAGCCGCCCACTGTGCAAACACAGGAGAGGTCTACGCCTGTCGCCCCTGTCCTGTGCTCACTCGGTCGGTCACTCCCTCCCTGCCCAGGACACGGCTCAGACCTCCAGTCTGAAAGGGGAGCTCCAAAGGACAGAGGTTTGTCCCTGTGATGCGTAAAGGTACACCAGGAAACCAAGCAGCACACGGAAACGTGTTATGGACAGCAGCTGCCTCAGTCACAGTCACACCAAACATCGGGGCAGTTCATTTAGTGTTTTCTGCAATTACTATTTTCAGCAGAGGTAACATGAAATCTTTATTCTAGTGTCATCTCTTTCCTGGAATGCTTCCATGAATTCTTTTAGTTCCCAGATCATGTCTGCAGGCAACAGGCAGTGATGGAGGGAGGAGGAGCAAAGCAAAGGTGCCTTGGGGCACAACATGCTCCGGTACTCCGAGAGCTGATTCTGAAAGGCTGCAGTAGTGCTTACACGCAGGAAAGCTGCCCCAGCCTCGCAGCAATTCTGTTCTGCTGGAAGTTGTCTTTCTGAGAAATCCTTCAAAGTCACGTTTGAGGTAGAGCAAGCCTCGTCAGGGGCCAGCCCCAGCTTGACATCTGCTACCCAGCCGCTCACAGCATCCCCAAAGCCATGGTAACCCATAATTACATATTTATCTGACTAGTTCAGCACACTCCCTATGTCACCAATGCAATTACTTGGCCACTAATATGTCCCATTTCTGCCGTTTTACTTTTTCCTCAAATCACTAATTCAGTCTGTGCAAAAATTAGCTTCCACATGATGACAACTAACGATTATCCAGAGCAAAGATGGCAGTTGTATGATTATTATAGTGAAATGGAGAGCTTGCTCATCACTCCACTTAATCCAGGGCCAACGCGTTTAGTGCAGGGCCCTCTGGTGGTACCTTTAGGGAGTCCCACAGAAACCCCATTCCATCATTTTCGTATTTTTCTAGGTTTTGTCATAACTCGGCTTTGTAATAGATCCATCAGCAATTCAATTTTGAAAGCGATTTTTCCCAATCTAGCTCTTAACCATTACGATTTTCTCTTAATTTTCTATTACACTCTGTGTGTGTGTGTGTGTGTGTATCTATTACGTATAAAACACAAATACTGGATTTAGATGTTATTTCAAAGGATTTTTAAAATTTTCTAGAATGATGACTAGTGAAAAATCATGTGGTTTTACCAAGTAACTGTTGTTAACTACTTCCTGAACTTACTTTCCTTATCCTATTTCTTTGGGTATTTTTTTTTGTCCAGAGAGGTAATTTCTACCTCTTGGGGAGTATCTGTGCGTCCATACTTGCTACTGAGATTTGCTTTCCTACATATGTATTCTCCTAGAGCATCCACATGCTCTGTACACTTGATTATCAGGTACTTTTTTTTTTGCAAGCAGCACATGTATTTTGTCCATGAGTTTCCCTTCCATGGTCACACACATGGCAAAGGGGGGTGAAGTGCATGTACTTCTAACCTGGTTTTCCTCTCAGCTGGGAAATCCTGAATGCCAGACGTTAGTCCATATTCTAGAAGAGATGTCTCATTGTGGAGAAAGAATCAAGATGCTCCATGCCAGTGAAGATCCTCTCTAGTTGGCTGTGATGTATTGAGTGTTCCTCCACAGGACCAGGATGAACACTACTCTCCCACGCTATTTAATAACAAGCCACATACACAGAGCCCAAAATTCATGCTTGCATGGATTCCCCTGCCTTTGCCCCAGAGCAACAGGTTGACATCACCTGTCTGACTTGGGTTGAAATGAAGAGTAAAATCCAGGTCCAAAACCACCTTGCTCGCAGCAGACCTACCGCAAACATTCCGAGTCTTCCCTGTCTTTATGAAGGAACCCATTGATGAGGATCTCATCCATGCATGAGAAGCCACTGTGTCCATGCAGTGACTTCCCCATGAAGCAGGTGGCAGGCCATGGTCTCTCTTTGCAACAGAACAGTTGGCATTTTTCATTTTGATGAATAACCAGGCCAAGCCCACGAACATCTCACTCCACAAGCACAACCAGAGAATGGAGTCCAGCCTCCAGGCACCTCTATCCACATGGTGTAGATGCTTCTATTTCAGGATTTAAGGAGAAGAATCCTTTCAAATGTGTGTTTCAGCCTCTGAGCATAAAGCTCAGTGAAAACTCAGTGCTGTTCCCCAGGACAAGGACGGGCAGAATTACCTGAATGTGCTTGAAGCACGTACCCACCTCTCCCAAGGGAGAAAATGCAACTTCCTACAGGTGAAAGGCAGGAAGTTATAATTAACATCAATCACCATCAAACCTTATCCACGCCTTCCTGCACAGCAGGACATCAGCCCAAGCTGGGAAGAGAGGCAGGAGGGGCTACAGCACTTCTCTGGTGTTTCCCAGAGCTCTGCACTGCATGAGACACACGTGCTGAACACTGTGGGCCTATGAGGAAGTTACAGCTCTCTAAGTGGGGAGCAGCACTGTTCCACAACTCTCCCGAAACTTGGACTTGTGCTGCCTCTACTTGTGACAGGAGCTGAACTCAGTGTGCATGAGCTGCAGTGATGAATGTGAATCTGCCATGATAGTCAGAGCTGCTTTGTGAGTGGTACCAAACAGGAGCTTCTCTGTTGCCTCCCAGAGACTGATCATCTCTCCAGCTGAAAGCCTAAGCTAATTCATTGAGAAAACACAGCGTCATCCTGAACCCATTTGTCCCACTACAGATCTGTAGCATGTGACAGCCCCTTTGACTCTGAGAGCTTTTCCTTGAATGAATCTGCTGTCTTAGCTGCAGTACAAATTTGTCCTTTGCTTCTAGTGACAGGGAAAATACTCACCAAATTTTAAACCAGTGTTAGTCATCCTGAAGACAGCTGAAAGGAAGAGTACTTAGTTGTAATTGCCTGTTCTAGTCCAATCCTTACACAGGATGGGGAAGAGCACAGGAGACAGCTGGACATCATTACTAATAGAAAGCAAGAACAGAAAAGGACTTCATAGGCAGCATATTCCCCCTGAAAGGCTCAAGCTGCCTTTCCTTGTTTGTTAGATGTTGCCAGAAGTCGGAGTGTAAAATACACCAAGGCAGTGGCCTTATCTGCTATGGGAAAAGTGGGATCTAAATACCAACATGCATTTAGAAGTTAACAATACACAAGTGTAACTGTAAAAAGAGAGAAAGAAGCAGCTTGGAAGCAACACAAGTGTCTGTAGAACTTGGACAGACATGTTTACATGTCACCTGAAGGACAGTGCTGCAGGAAAAGCTTTGTAGACACCGACCAACTTGACTCGAAGAGCAAACGCTGTGAAAGATCAGCATCAGCAGCACCTCGTATTTAGCAAACGAAAGCTTTCTGTCAATTATGAAATATTTCGGTATCAAAAACGTACTGCACTGTCATTTCAGCCTTTTACCTTCCGTTTATGACTGCACCTTAAACGGGATGTCAGGCACACAAACCATTCTCCCCACACGTACCCACGTGCACCACCCGCTTCGCGCAGCTTCTCAACCACCACATTTCAGCAAGCACCGCAACCCCATGGCAGAGTGAGAACATTTGGCTGACAACAGCACTGCCTTCCATGGATGTCTGATCCATACCAGGTGGCCATCTGGAGCCACTGACCACGTGGGGCCATCTGTGGCAGCGGGAGCACCTTCCTGCAGGCCCGGGCAGCAGCTGCCACAGGCTTGGTACGAACTCGGGCAGCAGAGTGGTGTCTGCTGGTAGCTGGGCCAGATAACCTTCTTCAAAGGTTGTAAAAGTGGGACATCCAGAACAAAGATCCTTCAAGGTTTGGCTACACTAAAGGCAGAATCTCAAGGCCCTCTGAAGCAAGCCTTGAAAGCTAACAGAATTTAAAATTTCAGAAAGAAGCTTAATCAAATGATTACATCAGAATTTTAGAGCCCTCTCAGTGAGTTTTCATCATCTTTGCCTTAATCCAGCCTTGATGTGACACAGCAAAAAATAAAAGCCACCAAAAGTCATCTGCTGCAATATATATTTTAATTCAAAGTGAATCTTGACAGTAATACACCATAAATTCTTATTTTGACACTCACCAAAATAGTCACCTGGAAAACCCGCTTTTTGTGACAAAGTACAGAAGGCTTGGTCACATTTAAATCACTGAGAACTAGAAAGAAATACTATCGCAAACTGTAAGAGACATTACATCCATAAAAAAATTTTCCCAGTCCTCATATTGTAATATTGCACAGTGCAATTGCTACATGGCGAACTAGTGTAGCATAGAAATCCAAAGCAAAAAAAAAAAAGCCACAAGTCTACAAATTGTTAAACAGTAACAGTTCAACCTTATTAATCAAGTCTCTATCACTGGGTGTTTCTAGAACAAGTCTTCCTACAGCTTGCAGTGTGATTTAACTTTTACTTAACACAAACCAAGTTAATTAGCAGTAAAAACAGAAAATTTAAAAATTAAACCCCCCCCAAAAAAAGTTAATACAGTAGCATATTTGACCAATAAAACACCCTGAAGTAAAGTTAAAAACCGAACACAAGAAATTCATATAAAATCTTGCAAATTAAAGTAATATGCAGATATGCAATTCCGTAGTCATGCAGTGTTTTATTTAAAAAAGGCATTTAAACGGCATAATGTATAAATGCTTCTCAGAGGATGACTTTTTTCACAGAAAAGGTCCTCGCCCTGAAAACTTTTTTTTTTTTTTTCTGCAGATGGGCCCTGGACACTTGCAGTGACAAGAGTCCGTTCTCTCAGAGTGTATTGCAGGAGGGGGGAGAAGTTACCTGGTATATTGAATTTAAGCTGTGGCAGGATCCCAAATATTTCGTTCTTTGAAATGCAGACGTTTCTAACGTTACAATACATAGAAAGAGCAGCAGATCTAATTTGGGGCGCATTTACAGCAACTCCCTCCTGCACACGACAGGATACCGTTGTGATATACAGATAATCGTGTCAATTGAACAAGCACATCAGCTTAAAACCTTAAGCACAGTAAAAAGAAAGTACAGTAAATACATCAGACCAATGATGATCCCCATGGCCCCAGAAAAAAAAAAAAAATGCAGTATTTTTTATTATTTTTTTTTTTTGTCATCGCGATACAAAACTCACGTTCTCCGTTTGCATTGGTGGTTCTTGGTGTGTCCATTGCCTGCAATGGAGGGAGCACCAAAAAAAAACAAACGTCGCTTCCCGACACAAGGGAGGGAACAGAAAACCATCTGCTGGACCACACAGCACAAGTTTGAAGTGGTAAGGTGGACGTCCAATTTGAGCATCGTCTTGGCTCCCTATATTTATGCTTTACATACGCGTTGATAAGGTTTCAAATTCATCAGGATACTCCCTAGTTTCTAATGTATACTTTATATACACACACTCGTACAAAATGCATAGAGTTGATCACTAAAAACACTGAAACTTGTGGGAAAAGTTAGGTTTCTTAATTTTCAGTGTGATTAAAAACGTACTGCTGGTATTTTCTTTTTTTCTTTGTGATCTAATACTGTTGTATTTTAGTTATTACTTAAAAAATAAATCAAATGTAGGCACATTTATTTCATTCAGACATTCATTAAATAAAACACTGCTTGTGTTAGTGGAGTAAAGAAAAAGATTACCAGTTATTAGCTTATTGTCAGAGTTAAACTCAAATGCTTTGCACTCTCATTCCAGTCAACATTGCAAGGATTGTATTCCAGATTTTGTTTTAAAAAAAGTTAAGTCAAGCCTGCAAGATGCAGCTTCTTAAGTGTCTACACAATGCCAATATGAAAACATAAAAAAATTAAGTTACATCAATACATCCACTTATATGCAGTGATGAGCTCAAAGTTAATGGAGATAAAATACTGATGCAAATAACACACCCCAAAAAAACATATGCAATCATCTTCCATCATTTACAGTATAGTAGTTACGACACTTCAAACATGAAAACAAAATAAAAATTTAAAAATTAAAAAAAAAAAAACAACAAACCAAACCCCAAACCCGGCTTCTATTTCATGTAATTAGACTTGTACAGAAATTAGAAGGCTAAGAAAGAACTAGTTAATCACCTAATTTCACAGCTATCTGAAGTGGCAATCATTATATAGCAGCTTATCTATGATACATTCAAGATAAATGATACAATTTATTACTTGCCCATAAGCTAAAACACAGCCTCAGCTTAATACCTTCTGTAAATCCCATCTCTACACTACAGTATACTTGAGGTCTATGAAAAAGTAGCTACCTTTTATAGGAAATGGATGATTAAGTCTTTGGTGCCGCAAAAGCAACTTCATTTGAACAAAACAAAACAAAACAAAAAAAAAACCAAAAAGACACGCTTCCTAAGGGAAAAAAAAAAAAATAAAATGCAAAAAGCATGTAATTTATGTCCCTGACGGAATGTATTAAATAAGCAAACACCCGCAACAGGCTAAAACAAATACTATCATGTAAAAAGACTAAAATCTCTCCCATGCATAAATGAAAGATTGCACACAAAGAACTCACATCTTTTCAAGCTTCAATAGTAAATATTCTGCTACTAGTTATTAAATACTGCATGGTTTGCTCAAGCTAAGATGAAACCACATCATGGATCAATGAGCACTTGGCTTTTCCTCTCATTAGCTAGTCAGTCATGCCTACCGCACCTCTAAACATTTTATTATATCCAATTAGACAAACACTTTTAAAATAAACTACTTAGGTCGTACTGCAGTTCCATTTACCAGTATAAAATACTGTCTTGTGTGTCACTACTCAATAGCTACTGAATCAACTTTTCTTAAGCACTACTAAAGTCTTGCCTTGAAGCTAGATCATTCTGGGGGGAAAAAAAAAAGACAGCAAAATTTGACTACAGCAAAACATGCTGCCTTCTCAGTAAGGAAAACACACCCAATACTAAAATCATACCACACAAAACCCAAAATGAGCATTACGCTATCAAAAAATCAGCAGATCTGAATTTTTTAAGTGCTGCAGTCCTCAACATTTATATATAAGTAATAACATTAACAACCTCAAATATTTAAGGCACTATGTGTGGGAACAGTTTACAATGCAGCTGAGATTATTAGGACGACAACATTTAAGAGCAATGTTTAGGCTTTTTTTCTTTGCCCATGCAAAAGACACATGCAATGTGAAGAAGAACAACAGCTCAACTTTTAGATAAGTGACTCAACATTTAAACACCAAGATACGCAATACAAACAAGTTACTCCTACACTGTACTGCTGACACATGTGCATCTGTTGCTCTAGAGTTCTGTACACTGAATGGCTTCCCAAATGTAGACGTGTCTTGCACTAGTTAGAAGGCAATTTTATAAAAAATAGCAGGAGCAAAACCAGATTTCTGCTCCCATAAGTCACCTGTCTAAAGTTACTATATAAGAAGATAACATGACCAAAGACAAGTTATACCAAATGTGCAAAACACATTAAAAGTGAGTTTGTTTTTTTTTTTTAAAGCTCAGAGTTGTTTAAATTGCACCCAAGTCTACATGATTCAAAAAAATAATTTTCCTGTTGTGCCATGGCTAATATTTAATAAATACCATGTTTCTTCTTAAATCAAACTTCTGTTATCATTGAGCTTCCTCAATATACCGTGTCTGAGTTCTCACAGAAACGGATACTGGCTGAGTTTTGTTGGGCTCAGTGGGAATCCCGTGTAAGCGGGCGACGCCGCGATGTACGAATGCGGTGGGAAAATCGGCTTGTACTGAGTCTGATGGATGGTTGGGGAAGGTAAGAGGCGAGGGTTGATGCCAACTGGGACCTGGTGGACTATACCACTGGGATGGGTGATGCTGTACGTCGGGTGCTGTAACAAAGGTCTTGAGGTACACGGCGAGGCGAGGAGGTGGGCGACGGGAGCGGCGGTGCTGAGGGGCGCCGACGACGGGTAGGGAAGGAGAGCAGGCTGTGCTCCGAGGTGGGTGCTTCCAGAGAGGTGGGCGTGCACAGTAGTGTGATTGGGGCTTCCTTGGGGGAGGGAGAAAGCGTGGCCAGCGACGCTGGCCGGGATGTAAGCCTGCTGCCTCCGGTGAGTGTAGTTCCCGTTCCACTCCTGCGGCCCAGATCCAAAGTGCTGAACCTGTCCACACACAGAGACGGGGCAGGGTCTTAACGTTTCTGAGCACAAAGGGGGGTTGAAAAATGGAATAATGCACTAAAACTAGTCAACTTAAAAATCAAGAGAAATATAGAGACGGGAATAATTAAATGCTTATATAAAAAAAAAAATAAATATTAGCTATTTCGGTAGTAGCACAGACAGGAAATCTGACAATAAGAGATGGAAAACAGAACACAAGTTATTTTAATGCTCTTGCAAAAAAATAATAATAAAAAAAAGATAAAATGCCATGCTGGGCTGTTTTAACAGAAATACCATGTATCACATGAGCAAGGTGCTTATTCCACTCAGCACTGGCTTGGCATCAATTGGAAGTGCTGCATTCAGTTTGGGCACCATAATGAGGCACAAAGAGGACAAATAGGAGAGAAATTTTAGAGGAGAGCAGAAAAAATAATAAACGGATTGAAAATATCTGAGACAACTAGGCAAACAGAAGTCTAGGGCTATGATCACAGGAAGATGTGGCAATCATTAACAGTCATAAAGAGAAAAGACTAAAAATCAATTACTCTCATTAAATGATGCAGACTTCAAACTGCACAGGGCATCTACTAAAGAAGGAAGGATCAGCATAAATTTTTGTAATGAAAATAACATTCTACACTTTCCGCCAAGAGGCCGAGGAGTTGCAGACATTGAAGAGATTAAAAATTAATACCATGCTGATCATATTAAGGTTTGCTTAGAATTAATTAAACCAGTCCTTTTGCATAATCATGCAGAAGGGGAGACTGTGTCACCCACCCAAATGTTTCTTTCAATCTACACTATTCAAGTCATTATTGCTAAATCCTCTTATCTACGTATTGCACGCTTGCATTTAGTATTTAACTTACAATATTCACAGTTATTCTGCAAGACTTACACAAACAGGTACTGCTCTTAGTTTAATGTACCTAACTAAATGTATCTAACTAAAACCTCAAGGCAGCTACAGCTCAAAATCAATTAATTAAAAGGCTTAAACTTGATGTCATGTGTCAACTTCAGTTCTCAGCCACAGCAGACATATTTATTGTGTTGTTGGGTAATGATAAAAGTAACTTTTAAGTTAGCTTTGGGTATCTTCTAACATTGGACAGAACTACATTCACAACCTCATCTCTCCCCAGTTTCGCTACCTGGCAGCAAAGGTAAGAAATGGTTGAGTTTGTTAAGCTCTCTCTCATCTCTGGATACTCAAACTACAGGCATTTTCTCCACACTACTACCAGAACAAGACTGAGATACAGCTGTAGATTTTAACTGCACACTATGAGCATTTTAGCATTTGGAGGTAGGAATAAAAATGCTAACATATTTTTCTGTTTGTCTCATGCTTTGATTTTGTGTAAACATTGACAATTTTGCCAGTGTGGCTTGTCTACTATTTCTGAAAATAAAGTCAGCTGCTTTAAGAAAATGACCAAAAGTGCAAGATACTTATGACTTGCCCACTAAGTTGAAATCCACTTTTCAAGATTTGAACACTTCTTTAATGAAGCTGCTGAAAACCTGCAATTGCCATTGACAGCAATTGAAATTGTCAGCATTCAGTACATTTCAGAAAATGTACCTTTTTAGGTGTAAGTACACATACCTGACTGAAGTTTACATGTTGCTGATGGAATGCTGATTTTTGCTGACGGTTTCCTACAACAGAAGACTGGTTTATTCTTCCCAGGACAGACCGACCCTTTCTCAGTGGCTGGCACGTAGCATCTTCCAAGATACAAATAAACAATGTTATGTTTTTGTTGTAACTTCTCTCTTCTGACAAAAGTCAGGCAAAGTTTCATTTGCTTCAACATATAGGGGAGAAACAATAATACAGTACACTAAAGTCAAAACCCAGCAGTATTTAGAAGTGTTTAATATGGATTAGCAGATACATGAATAAGTCAAAATCTTCAGATATCCAGCTATTGAATAAACACTCAAATTTCTATTCTTATCTACTGGCATAGAAAAAGACACCTGAACCAACTTACCTGTATTCACCATCTGTTCATCAAGATGTAACCTGTTTTCAAGTCTCATTGGTGGTACCACTACTGTGCAAACAGTTGATTTGGTTTCAGGATTAACTGAGGCTCTTGCTTCCTTATTTTTATTATTATTGGCTACAAAGCCATTTTCCACAAATGGGCTGTCATGTCCTGAAGAATCTGAAGTTGGGGAACCATCCACGGTATCACATCCACTTTCCTGTTCATCATCTGACATACTGTCAAAAAATAACAGTATTGCAATAAAACAAATTTATTTTTTGTACAGATACATTTTCTTAAATTAACACATAAAATTTATAGAAGTGAAACTACTCAAAGGTGGATAAAAATAATGCATATTTATTATACAAGCACATATATTCAAACTCATTCTATCCATAAATGGCAAGACTCAGAGGAAGGAAGGAACTTCTCCATAAAGACTTAGACGTGTAACCCAATTTGCACCCACTTTGTAATTTATGTTTTAAATAATTCTGTTCTTATAAACCATCCGAAATTTACTCTTTACGGTCAAATAAAAAGTTGGAGAAGATTATTTCATTTCTTCCTGAATGATAACACAAATGTCTCCTCATGGTTATTACAGTAGCAAATGAGGACAGAACACACTGATCCAATTTCCTTCTAGAAATCAGCCACATCCTGGAAAAGCCATCCCTGGGGCCCGTGAGAGTCACGATGGGACAGAGAACACTGAGGAAGCATCTGCACAGTGACAGGCAGCTCCCTCTCCTCTGCATGTCAACCACCAGCTGGCACACGAGACCTTATCTACTGAAAAATTAGGTCTCTGAAGCTCCTCCTGAGCACTGCCCGTGCCTGAGCGACAGATTCTGTTTCACAGATCCAGGTTAAGGAGACAAACGCAACCCTCTGTTTACAGCGTGGCTGGTTTGGCACCTGTGGTCTGTGAAATCCATGCTGGTCAAGTGATGCAAACTCATTTATTCAACCACTGCTTTTACCAAAGCAGCTGGAAGGGGAACAAGGTGGAGAAACCGACTCATAATAATGGCCTTTGCTAACATTTATTGAAGATTCGTGCTTGCAGCAGAAGAAGAAAGGTGGCAAATGCGAGCTGCCAGAAGCAAGACCACGGTTCAGTCAGTGGAACCAGAACCAAACACCTTTTAGGCAGCAAGAATGGAACACCCCAGGAAAGGAAACTCATTTACAATGAGGTATATTGTCAGTAGAGATATTAACCTCCTTTATTATTTATTTATTGCACAAGCAAAAGGTACATCACGGGGGCATCACTAACAACAACAAAAAAAGAAATTTAAGAAGTTTTCAATTGGGACTGTGCCAGGTTCATAGATAGATAGATAGATAGATATAGATAGATAGACATATTATATAGATAGCAAGAGACACCCTTCACTTAACAGAGCTAAAATGAATGATATGGGGTGATGAATAGGCAAGTGTAGATGCTAACAAATTTCCTGGTTCAAGGACAGGCATGAGAATTGAGAATTTCCATAAACTAGAAAAGCATGAAAATCCCAGGTTCTATTAAACATTGGTGAAATAAATGCTTAACTTAAAACATGCAAGAAACAGCAGTGAATTCACTAACACCTGAACATACGGTCAAGTCCTTTAGGGATTTTACAGCTAATGTAACGTGTCTTTATTGCATGTTGTTTAAAATAAGACAATATAAATAAAACCATTTATAAAAATTAATTTTTTTGTGAAAAGTACTTTGACACTATGAGGGGCAGCACAAAAACCTGAAGACTCAGCCAACAGAGCTAGGTAGATCTGAGTATTTTTTTTAAGCAGCATATAGTAATACTATGACAACTACTGAGCAATTAATTCTATTTCTATATTATTATTTTTAAGTTCCTAATTATATGACTTATATTAAGTCAAATGCTAACGAAACCAGAATCCAACACACTCCTCTGCTACTGATAGAAAGTTGAATTACAGAGGGGAATTTAATTACAGTTCAGTTCCTTGCAATTCAAAGAAAATACTGCAAAAGCAAGTAAGTCTTTTTAAAAACTTACCTGAAGTTTTGAATGTTTTGATATTAAAGACTATCAAAGGATTGACAACAGTCCTGACACCTCCCAGTATAACACATCTCGTTATCTAAATCTTTACTAAAATTTAACTATTTAAATGGAAATTCTTCAAATGCTTTTAAGTTATTTTCTTCTTTTACGGTCAGATATGACAAAAGCTTAAAAAACTAGGACTGGTGAAGTATAACTGGTTTAGTCCATCTGTTTAACTCTGGTAAATTTTTAACCCCTCTCTTTTTTTTCTTGAGGGGAGAGGATTGTATTTACATAAAGAGAAAGACATATATAAATCATCCATTACAAGCATCATGAAGTCAGGCTGTAGAAACTTTAAAACACATAAAACTGCCTGTGTAGACTAGCAGTTCCATCTCCTTATCAATACACACTGTGATAAAATCTTCAATTATTTTAAACAAACTTTTTTTTTCAGTAAGACCCTAATCAAATTCATTTTGCACAGTGAAACTGCTCTGAGTTTGAATCACTCTTTTCTGTATAGAAGGCTACTCTACCAAAAATAGGAAGTGAATAAAAATAAGAATAAAAATAAAAGAATTGGTCACGCTTATGGCAGTCAGGGGTTGCCTGAAAAAAATTAATTGTATCTCTAGTCACGGAATTTCTATGGGACATTGGGTGAATCATACTAAACCAAACTTGTCACCCACACCAGCAACTACATATCCCAAATATTTCTTGGTCAACAAACTCCTATCTAGGAATCTAATTGGTAGATGTGGCACAAGTAGGAACAACTGATATTTCAAGACATTAGCACCAGAAGGGCAGGGACTGAAATAAGAGGAGTAGCCACCTGCAGGTGCCCCAGCCAGAGCATCCCAAGTGACTGGGAACTTCTGATTGCCTCACAAGTCCATGTTTTATAAGTGTCATACAGATAGATGTGTTAGTGTCAAGACCTCTGTTACTAACGCCATAAAATAGTCCGGATTAACAGTGAATGGTTTTATAAATGAATGATGCACAAAAATGCAGTCTTAAGTTAGACATGAGGCAGTGAACATAAAAACATTTAAAAGCTGCTTATATGAACAGTGTTCACATAAGTGAGGCTTATGTTTGGTAGAAGAAAAAAAGGCATCAATGTCATTAAAGATTACAAGATACACAATGGGAGAACAAGAGGCTGCAGAAACTAAAGACAATCTCGTAACTTCCAATCTGTCACATTTTACTTTGGCTGACTTAAATTTGCAACCCTAGAAGATTTTTATTCTAAAGGAAGTTGCATGCAACATGTTTATATTTTCTGTGTTAACACCATTCATTCAGTACTTTGAAAACTTCCAGTGTAGCAACATAGATCTGCTAGGAATGACAAAAGAACAGTCTATGCTATGCAACTGCAGGCCAGTAAATTAATTTTTAAATAGGTCATTCAGCCTCACCAGATGGCAACATAAAAACTTCTGCATTTTTTTTACTATAAACTGAGTCTGCTGCATGCTAGGATCTTTCTTTTTATTGAAAGGATTACAACTTGTTACCTGTTGGATCTCTTGCAAGGAGATGGACTGGACTGTTCGGAGGAGCTGGTGCTCAGGGTGCTGTCGGGACTGCTGAGGGAACACACGCGGTCGATGTTCAGGGTGTTCTGGCAGGCTTCACACTCCAGGCTACCTTTACACCTGCCACACAAAAACACAAAGTCAGCCAACGTACCAGCTCTCATTCACCACTGACTTAGGTGTCCAATATTAGAAAAGGTCTCTTAAATGTAAAATAATATCCAATTCCTTGCTTCTTTTACATCCAAACCAATTTTAAACCTTTTCGGCGTTCTTTTGAAATTCTAGACTCAACAGGCATTTTTTGAAACCCACTAAATAAATAATTGTTTTACTTAATCAACACTAAAACAAGTAGATAAAAAATTTTACTACAGCAGTTCAGAGGCATGAAACCTTTGACAAAGCTGAGATTTCAAATACAAGTCCTTCCAGTTCTGAATCATTACAAGTAAAAATGAAGTCAAACATTAAACTTCTAAGCCCTGATTTAAAATGATGCATGCTCTGTGATTACAAGCAAAAATGAAGTCAAATAAACATGAAACTTCTAAGCTCTCATTTAAAATGATGCATGTTTCTGTGATGGTTCTGTGAAATAAAACCCCACTGGGGTACCATAACCAGCACCTGCTTTTCTACTCAAAGGTACACCTTTTCATACTGTTAAAGAAGTATTTTGTACCCATATATATTTTCTACATACATATGCATGTAACATCATCTACTGGATAATGGAGAAAATATTCTCTTGTGCATCCAGCACGCTGAGGTAAAAGAATGCTTTGCTCCCTAAAACTCAAAAAGGGTCTTAGAGAGTTTTTATACCCTTTTTATATCTACTAGTATATCTACTACAATGATAACATTGATTATGCAAAGCCAGAAGACTAATCTTCAACAAATAAATAGGGTATGACATTATTAAGAAAAAAAAGTATGCTGGACCTAAAAGTACTATGGTTTGAAAATGCTTAATGCACATGGATTAACAAGGTAGAGTTTTGACAGTGTTGTTCTCCCTCAAATAATATAGGGCTGCAGAGCTAACCTCTTCCTGAAATTTGATTTAAAAAGCATTATTTGTCTTTTTTTAAACTCAGATCCATTAAACGCAGCAGCTGCGCTAAGGCAGCTATATTTAAGCAAACCCTGTAAAAGAAATAAAACCAAATAATAAAAACAATACAAATAAGCACTGGTTCTTACTCCCTCAGTGAATGTGTTCGTCCTATGTCATCCTCATCTGTGTCACTGCTGATGGTGATCACGCTGACGGCGGGGCTGGGGGAGCCGGATATGAACAGAGCCTGGCGCTGGGTGGTTCGGAGAGATGGATCAGGATCCAGCCTGACCGAGGCTTCACAGCAGGTACCCTCCTGTCCTTCTGAGTTAAGATTGTCCTGTGCTTCTATACAACTTATTCTCTTCACAGCCTTCAGGTTAAGTATCTTTGGAGATATAAAGGCTGAATTTTGGATGTTGGTGTTTTGTAACGCGTTGCTCCTGTAAAGAAAATATACCATTCACATTTAGTGAATCTCTACCAGCAGAGCTGAAAACTGTACTATTTTCAACAAAACAAAAGCAAACAATGTAGGTTAAACAACCAATTTTCTAAAGAAAAACACAGAAAAGTAAACACAGTCATAAATACTTGGCATAGGTGATTTCAGATATTAGCAAGAAAGATCCAAACTATGTAATACCTAAGACTGAAATCTATGACATTGAATGCAGTATACTGAAAATCTCATTTTCTCATAAGGGAAACAAAGAAACAAAAATTCCCATTCAGGTGAAAAACAAGCAAATAAATCCTGGCCAGATTTTCTGCAAAGATTCTCCCTGAAAACCGAAGCTGGTGGCCTCCAGAAGAACTCCTTCCTTAATACAGGAATGCTGACATTGTCCCTGTAACACGTGCTTTCCCCTTTATTGAGCATCCCACACCTTTGCCAATACTTTGCATGGAAGTGGGGCATATTTTCTTCAGCAAGCAGCTGAAGCATTTTTGGCTACCAGTGAAAGAAAGACTGTTGTTAAGATGACTGCAAGGCAAACTGCAACCCTGTACAGTGTGTCTTTATTTTCAGTTCACTAAACATGATATATCCTCATGCACATAAACTTAGGAATATCCCACTAGAGCTACCTCAATATATTCTTATACCTCCCCAAAGCCTGTAAAGACAACTTTCTATCATGAGAAGCACATACTAACAAAAAGGAACTAAAACATCTTACCACAAGTAAGTATTTTTCCACCTACTCTATTACCAAAATAACATTGAAAACTTACAGCAGAAAGGACACATTTTCCCAAAAGACTGTTTAAGGGCAAATGTCTCCAACAAACATGCCACTTTTACAGGTTATTCCCCTGACCACAAAACAGCAACAACAGGTACACTGCCTTGGAGTGTCAGAAATATTCTACCAACCTGTTCTGACACAGTTTGTTCCTCTTGGTAGCTGCAGGCTGAGGCCAGACAACGTGTGCAATGCCCACACTAATTGGCTGAGGGGCAGACAAGGTTATCTGATGTGTTAAAAGAGGCTGTGGTATCACTGAGTTGTAATGAGTGCCCTGGGTAATCATCTTCCTGAGGAAAAGGAAAGGCAGTTTTATATTGCAAGTCATTTGCATCAGCACCCATAGTTCTTGGTAAATCAAAGCCATTAAGGTGTTGCACAAAAATACAGGGACTTACCCCCAGTCTCCAAGCCTCTGTGGGCCAGCCACAGGATCAGAGGCCAGAGATGTTGCAGGAGCTGCCACTGGTGCCACCTGCTGCCATGCAGGAACCAGGATTTGCTGAGTCTGATTCGACCACGTCTGTTGTGAAGCAGAGAAGATTTTTATGACGCAGGGAACGACTGAACTTACATTCACTGCTTGTAGTTCAGCACAGAAGGGGGACCACAACAGAACTCTACATTTAAAAACATTTACTAACTAATAATAAAATAAGTAAGATTTTTTTCCTTTAGAGTGAGCCAACCTGAGAAAGGATTCCTGCTCGAATCTGTAGTGGCTGAATTGCGTGGGCTTGGGTCACCAATGGAACTGCATTATCCACCCTCAGGGAAAAACTGGTGGGTTTGCTGTGGTTTGTAGGAATTCCTATCAGGGAGAAAAACACATACCCAAGCTTTAAGCAAACACCAGTCTTGCATATATTTTCTGAGCAAAACGCAAACGCAGAGGAAAATTTTAAAACATTTCACGATTTTTTTTTTATATGTTTATGATCTAATTCCATCATTTAGACTTTCAAGCCAAACAAATCAACACCTAAAAGATTTTTGTGCCATAACTTATTTGCACAAATATTTGATGCTGTAATTTCCAGAAAGAACTGCCAATAGCTACTATTTGGAAAGAGCCTACTAGAAAGAGGAATGACTTTGGCAGAAAGTTCTGCAAAGCTAAGCATTTACTCTTTATCACAAGCTACATTAAAATATTTCAAAGGAAGCAGAAAAAAGTAAGCAGAACTGAATTTCAAAGCTTCTCACAACTGACTTCTGCACATCTCATGCTCTGTACTTCCAGTAGGGTGAAACCCATTCCTCTTAGCTTTTATAGCTGACAATGCCACATGTATAATGCCCCTCTTTGCTACCCTCTCTTTTGTGGGAAACAATGTAAAATTTTCTGTGTATCTCATCAAATATTTGCAGTAGAATCCATAATCCTATTCCTCCTTTCATCAAAATAATGCAAACCATAGCACTGTTAGAATATTACCAAAAGAGCATAATTCAAAAAAGATGCATCTCATGCCCTGTATAGATTTCATTATTGTCACAATAAGAGACATATAGCAATGCTGAAATGTTTACTACTTATAACATTTGTTTACACAATAATGTCAAACTAAAACGAAAGAGAAATTTTTCTCAATAGATACTGCAACAGAAGAACTATGGTAGAAGACAATACTGGCTGAGAAAAGATATACCTGATCTCATCTTCTAACTGCACTTCATGCCTTGTGCTTCAGTTAAAGATTAAGCAATGAGTGTTCAGAGGTAACTACTAAAGAACTACTAAACTAAAGTTTAAAAGTGTTCTGGTTGGGGTTTTTTTTATTCTTTACCATAAAAGATGAAAGAAAATCTTCATCTGATGTAATTCTCATGTCATAACACAATACTAAGTTATAACCATGCACTTCAAAGCTTTTAATTTTGAAATGCAGCTGACTGATTTTTTTTCCCCACAGCCATCTAGAAGAGCAACATCTTAGCTCTGACAGAATTAGCAAGTTTTAGCACTTCAGATATTCCACAGAGCAGCCAAGCTGGGAAACACTGAAGCAGTGCCAGATACCATTAATACCCCCTTTTCATCCGTGCCAACAACTCAACTCAGCACCTCTGTGATGAAAACAATATATTCCCTTCATTTCAGCTGTAGCAGAATTTAAATTTGGAAATCTATCATCATATTAAGAACATGGAATTTAAATTTGGAAATTTATCATCATGTTGAGAGTATGGAATTTAGAATATGGAAATTTGTCATCATATTAAGAGTACAGTATACAGATCACAGATAAAGTATTTGCCTGTACTGTCTCCTTTTCTATAAATCATTTCAGGGTTTTTTAATTGTGAAGTGTGTGATTGTGTAAAGAGTATATACAATTTAAATAATTAACAGCTCAGAAGGAAATCTGTATGAAGCAGCTATACATTTACCTCATATAGCCTCTGCCCAGTGAATACTCAGACCTTTCATGAGTTTCTGGAACCCAAGGTAGATGCAGCTGTCACAAATAACATTACTGATAAAATCTGCTGGATCTGTCTCTATCTACAGAGATTAAGACTTCCTGGGGTCTAAGTTTAGGTTAAATATTTTTGGTTTGGTTTTTTTCAGAGTGAGTCCAGTATGATTTCTGAAACTTATTTAAAATGCAGAGGGAGAACTAAGGAGAAGTTGGAAGGTTATTCTTAAAAAAATCTACTTCCTATAAACTCCATAATTTCAAGACTGGATCTCAACATGAGGCTGAACATCACCAAGACAAACAAACTGCATCTTTGGAGATGAAGACTATAATCAAAGTTAATAAGCAAACAATATAAACCACATCTCCCTTTCCATAAATGATCACTACTAGGATAAGACACTGATATTCCCTTCATCTTTCTTGTTTCCCCTCAAATTTTATTTCAGAATACATTCCTCTCTTCAGCTTTCACACTTTGTTCCTCTATTTTAGCCAAGATATGAATTTACATGTGTGTCTGTGGTATATGAAGATGGGCTCTGAATAGCTTAAATCATTTTCTGCAGGTGCTGATTTGCTGTTTCTTTCAGAAAGGTGCAGTGTATCTGCATCTGACTCACATGCTAATTTTTTAATGACAAAATTAAGTTCTTTTAAATATAAACATTAATTGGATATAATGGAAAACTCAACTATTGCTAACAGACAGACAGTAACACTCTTATTTTAGGAACTGTGAATATTACAGATAAACATACCTTGAATAGCTGGAGGACATATAATCAATGCCTGTTGGAAAACATCACTGCAACCAAACTGAGCAGTTCCTGCCTGCAGTGGTATCCCTTGGTGCAAAACTGAATGGGCAGATGCAGTTAATGCCTATGGGAACAGATTCAATACAGGCAACATTATTATAACATTAAATCTAAATATCTCACACACTTGTCCCGCCACTTTATATAACAAACAACTAAAATAACTTATAAAAAAATTAAAATTTCAAATACATTTTACAGGAAGCCATTCTATTTGGCCACTGGAGGGCATCATAATACAGCACTGGCTATCCCAGTTTGCACCTTAATTTGAAACGTGCTGAATTCTAAATGGTTTGTTTAAGGAAACATTAATGAAAAACAAAAGACAGAAGATTTTGTCACTTAACAGATGTAATTTTTAAAATTATTAAATTAATTAGAAAAACTGCATTAACTGAACTTATAATTAAAAAAATTAAACGAAAAATTAAAAAAAAACCAACCAAAACCACAAAATATTGTTTTTACCTGACTTCTTACTGGACCAATTTTGGTAAAGCTCGCAGTCAGGTTGGCTGCAGTGCCTGAGGCAACTGATCTCATAAGTGATGTTTTATTGCGATTGCTTAAGTCATATAGATTTGATCTGCATTTGCAAATATCCATGATATGGAAACAGGACTTCACTCTATCAAAACCAGAAAATAAGTTGCTTTAATCACAAATTTCATGTCGTTAAATGTACAAAACAATTCCCCAGAACAAGGTAAAAAAAAAAAAAATTAGTTCAAAGCCCACGTTTTCCAGTTTCACAGAACGGCATCATACACGGAAGCAGAAAAAAAGAAACACTGCTGTTACTATGGTCACATCAAGCCTTTGTAATGCCTATTTTAAAATCAAGAAAAATACTGCTATTTCCTACTCCTTCCATCTAACACCATTTTCTAACAGCTGTGTACAAATGGGAAGGACAGTAATCTAAATAGATGGAAAGTTCGCTCTTTCAGTGGAATGCTTGCACCTTAGGAAATCCACAACTCCAGAACTGCAAGAAAACTTTCAATATATTCCACATTAATCAATACATAAAGGAAAGTACCAAGATGTTAACCTCAAGAGGAAATGCCTATCCTAGCTTTCAATGACTGATTGGAACTAAGGCTCTTCATAACTCCAAAAATCAAGCCCAAGTTTCTGCAGTGTTGGAATTTTAACAACCATGTATAAAACCAACTGTTCTAACTGTTACTTTTCAGAAGGAAAAAAAACCCACATAGTTATTCAACCAGTTTCCTTGACCCAGTAGGTGTATCTAATACTGCAAGCACTCGAAAGAATTCTCTAAAACATTACAAAAATCATGAAAGGGTTTTTTTCTCTCTAATAGCCGAAGAAACAGCAGTACCATGCAAACGAATTGCAACAACAGAGATTCCTGTGTTACATACTGGTTGCTATGAGGGAAATCAAGGAGGTGCTTCATGGTAACAAAAGAATGGTTCAGGGTCTCAGCTGGAGTGATTCTTAAATCAGCATCGATAAGCAACATTTTCTTCAACAGACTGACGAATTCCCTCCTATCTGCCTTCTCTGCCAACAGGTCACTTCCTTCCAAATCCATCACCATGTTCACCTGGCATGGAACACAACAGTCAGATACAAGATATGCATATTATTTTACCTCTTTCTGTTACTGCTTTCTGCTATAAAATACTAATATTCAGCCTTTTGTTAGCTTATCCCAAAACAACTGGCTTGGAATTGGTGATTTTTTTCTTCACTCTCCCCAACTAAAAACTCCTGAAGGCTTTATTCCCATCTGGGACTTGGAATTTAAGGAATAAGATTTGGAATAAAGATCTGTATATGGTCTAACTCAAACTACAGAGGTAATCTTCAAAAAACAATATCAAGCATGTATTAATGCCAACATTGCAACCAAATTTGATTCTTTTTTCAGGATATGAAAGACAATGAAAATATTGACTTGAGAGTTATAAAGCCAAGGAAAAGTGAAAAAACAGTTGTTTTTAATAAAAAAATTTTAAATATTATACTGGGAAATATATTGTTAAGATAAAAGAATGATACTGGAAATTATAGAATTAAGACAGCAGGTTCCATATGCATTCTTTGTTTTACCCATAATGGCAGATAAGGTAGAAGAGAAACTATACATCATACATAAAATTAAATGGTCCACAAGGAAAAGTAACATTGTTTAACAAAGGCAATGACAAAGGAAGATCTTTATTAAAAGCCCAAAGGGCTGACATAGCCAGACATTTTCCTCAGAGCAGCAGAGAAGAACAGATATGACTAGAGATATAATAAATAATATTCTAAAGGGCATTTCTTTCAAAACTAATAAAATGTTTTAAAATCAGCATTCATTCCGACACGTTCCTTTCACAAAGGAAGACAGCTTTGATACTCACATGCACTATATCATCCAAACTGTTGAAAATATACTTTCTGGCCTCTTTAGACTTCATACCTGTTTCTGCCTCATGTTCTTCCAATGTCTAAAAAAAAAAAAAAAAAAAAAAGAGAGTTGAGTTTAGAAGTTGTCAATAAAAAAAAAGTCACAACTACAAAGGAACTTAATCTGTTTACTGACCTTAAAAACACTATTGTTTTTTCCAAATAATTAGTATTTTAATTGAATAAATATAAATACAGTGCTTTTCTGGCTACTTTCATTCTCTAAATCGAAAGACAAAGACTACTACATTTTACATCTGACAGATCACAGTACTGGATTACAATATAGTCTGTAAATCATGCAGGAAATGCTGAAAGCCTAGCAAAGAGTTGTTTAATGAAAGTGCCTCATGTGCTTATATTTTTATATAGCACAGGTTTTCTATTACTTGTATTCTACCAATTTCCTCAAACTCAGACCTTTAACTTCAAACAGCAGCAACATCATATCACTTAAAAAAAGAAAAGAGAAAACAAAGAAGTTGAACAGAGGTTGCCTGGTTTTTATTTTTTTGTTTGTTTTTATACTTTTATTCTTCCACTTATATAACAGCTGGTATAAACATTTTAAATATTGAAGTATGAAACAAACAAATTCTAGAGAATGAATTAAATCACTTATCAGTGATTTATGAGCTGGTATACCACTTGCTGTTACAATTTTCCTCCTTCAACACAGACAACGCCTGTGGGATGGTGCTGCAAGAGGCAAGGTGGGAATTCAGGGATTAAAATTAAAAAAAAAATAAAAATCAGCATACAGATTACAGAAAAGTTTCCAAAATTAACTTTGACAATAACTGTAAGTAATGACCAATGGTTCATACCAAAACTCCTAATTAACAAGGCAAGGTAACAGCTTCTGAAAAATGGAGAGGGCTGTTTGCATCAAGAACTCGTTTAGGTTCTCCGATATGGAGAACCTAAATGTAAGGAGTCACCTAAAGATCAACTGCTGAAGAAAAGAGGATACTGGATTAACCAGGAGGGTGTAACTGGAGAATTCTTGCATAACCCGACCCTGCAGCGCAGCCCCGGCCCTGGCCCAACACGCCGGGGATTTACCAAGTTACTGTGGGGAGTTACACAACTCGTGCCTTGAGCTCCTCAGCTCTTTGCTGCTGCACAAATTTCGTGTCGACTGTAACTGTTTCCTGACTCCCTGAGCCCTCTGTAACCTTGGTGAAGTCGGATCATGAAGCAATACAATTTAAAAAAAACTATTTTGCATAGGAAGTGAAAGCTCTGCTTATGGCCACCGTGCAATAATGTTGGTCAGAGAGAAGCAAGGTGTGCAGAACACAGAAGTACTTTTTAATTTCATCTGTGGTCGCTGTATTGCAGCTTTCAGCCAACAAAGACTGTTCTAGCAGGGGATCTGAAGGAAATGAGCTATTTCTTAATCTCCTCTTTCTCCTAGGAACTTCTGATCCTCAAGCCAGTTTTGGACGAATTTTGACAGAGCAGTGTGGGCCTCAGAGACAAATTCCTGAAGCAAAGTGAAAAGCAGTAACCGAGCAAGGAGGTAAACAAAACAAAACAAACCCACTCATTTGGTACCTCTGGAGACACAAGGCTTAATGTGAATTCCCCACATGGCAGCCATGCATTGGCCACTGCACAGCCTGGCAGCTGTACTAGACCTGCCTCTGGGTCAGCCAGCAGGAGAAAACATGGGCACGAGCTTGGAGTGCTGCTTTTGGGGAACGGAAAAAATGGTTGGGATACAGAGCAGGAGCTGGCAAAAAACAGGAGATGCAGAAGGGAGACAGTGGCATTGCAGTGAATCTTGGCCTCTCTGGTGTCTCTGCTCACAAAATAATAGGCTGGTTTCTACTACATTCTACTGTTTACCTTTAATCTCCAACTAGAATATGGTGCATCCGTTTCTCTACAGAAAAATCTTGCGGTTTTCGTTCCCATGCTTAACAACTGCTCTCCTGGCAAACCTTGAGTCTGTGAAATGTAACGAATCTGAGGAAAAAAACGAAACAGGAGAAACAATTTATCTCTTCTTTTCAAAATCCGATCCACACAGTTAAAAACTTTCAATTTCATTTTAAAAAATGGCAAAATGAACCAGGCTCAAGAGCACCCAAGTTCAACGGCTGCATCTTAACACAGGGGAGAAACCTAACACTGAGCACTTGGTACTGCTCTCTCCGTGTGTCAAAGCCATACATAAACAAACCTCTGAAGTGACCTATATAAGCAAGCTTTTTAGGTTGGGTCACAGAAACGAGAAGCTGGGGAGAGTGGCTCTCATTGCCTCCTCAAATTCATTCAAATCCTAAATGTATTATTTTAATTCTAAACAGAAAAGTCAGTGGGAGTGCTTTGTTTGCATACTGAACTTCGGTGATTTTTTTTTGCATGTTCTCATTACATAAGTTGATAAAAATCCTTCCCATTTGCTGTTTCCAGTGTATCAGCCTTTTACACACCTGACACACCTACAACTAAACATTCCATGGGGAAAGCGGGTGCAACCTCTACACATCCAGCAAAAGATACTGTCCTCATCCAAGAAACTTTGCTACTGAATATGATGGGAATGGACTACCCTCATGAGCCTTTTCCACTGAAATGATCGACATGCATTTATTTTAGAAAACTACTTACTGTGCATTTTGACTTTCTTACAGTTGATGACTGATGTATTATCTAAAACAGTTAAATTTCTAGGCTTTAACAGAAAACTGTTGAAACGTGATGAGTTTTAACTACTGTGCATGCAATGTTAACTCACTGTACAAGAGGGGAGTTATCCCACAAGTAATACTTCTTTAAAAATTAAAAACTACCTTGGAGTTAGAACAATAACTGGGCAATAATTGAAAACTGAGCTTGTTGCAGGCTGGGATGGAGGGAGCCTGGATTCCAGCAGCCAGGGCTGAAGGTCCAAGAGGAGCAAGGCCCTTCAGGGCTGAACCCTTGAAGGGCAGTGTCCCACACAAGGGCTTCTAGGATGATCCAGCCCCTGGAAAAGGTGGAACAGCCGAGGAATAAGAGAAAATGGAAGAAAGGGAAAAATCAAAAGGAGAGAGGGGTCAAATACACCAAACCAGAAAGTGAGAGATGAGAAGATGAAGTCAATGAAAGACAGAGGACTTGAGAGCTAGGAGCACCTGAGAGGAACAAAACCGATGGGCAGTAGAGAGGAAAGGTACAAATGAGGCTTCTGCTAAAAATAACTGACAGACCCAAGTGGGGAGGAACTAAATGCAATCCTGACAACTTTGGGTATTTGTAATCCTCCATAATTCCCTACCTCAGGGAGTAAAGAGAATACCACTCTGAACCAGAAATGTTTCCAGATCACTTATGATGTGCTTAGAAAACAAATAAAGACTGAAAAGTTAAGGGGCGGAAAGACAGTGCATTAATTCAAAAATTTAGCAGTTGAGCACCTGTGCCTGTTTTTAATGAGTATTAAAACTCAGAAGGCACAGCTATTTTCCCCTGGGATGTACAGCTGTTACTGGTGCTAATCACAAATGAATACAAGAACTAAGAGCCCCCTTTCCAGGGCTAGCGTGACACAGGTTGCCAGGGTTGCCACAAAGCAGGAGGACGGGGGGGAAAATGCAACACAAAGCCCTTGCCTGTTCATTTACTCAGTGACACACACCATGTAGCAGGAGGAAAGGAATTTCCTTGGAAGCCATCTCCTAGTGCTGCTGTACTCACGTATACCGAGAAAAAGCCTGAACCAAATTTCTCCAAAGCAAGTTTTGCAGACGTGCTGGAGCACGATGAGAAGCCTGGTTAAAGTAAGGTAATTCCTGCTGGTGCAGAGGAGGTTACAGCCCCTCTTCCTCTATGACTTCTCCAACACAAGGGTCAGACTAGTTGCTAGGTGAGTTATTAACTGATGCTTCCAGCAAACTTGAATGATATGCCACTCTTTAACTAAATGTCTTTCAATCTTTTAATTCACTTGTAAAGCAAATAGAAAGTCTTACGACCATTAAGATTCCCCACTAATCCATGCAGTCCTTTGCATGAAGCACAGCACCTTGGAAGGTGCCTGGTGACAATGCTGTTAACTTGCACTGCCCAACAGGATCTAGAGGTTGAGCCATGACAAGAAACAAGTGACAGGAGTTCACTGTCATAAGGACCTGTCCCTCTAAAACTGAACCAAGAGGAACCAAGGAGCACTATAAGGCAGGCACTCTGTGCTCTGTACTAAACTGCCTTCACCTGCCTGGGTTTCGTACTTGACAACATGGTTGTGGTGCAGTGGGGTAAGAAAGGGCTTTTCTTTTCAAATGAGACCCCATATTGTTCTGAAAAAACATCCTGAGAGTCACGAGACCGAGCTTTACGCTGTTACTGCTCCCTGCACCAAAGTCAGGGGCTCAAAGCTACGTCAGCCTGTTGGCACATGTTAATCAGTAATCGGGGCTGCTGCCATCATGACAAATCACAAGTTAATTTGAGGAAAGAATTGTGACAGAGGCAGCATTTTCCACACTCAAACCCCCAGCTTCACCACAAGTGACTGAAGATGTTGTGCAAAGCAGCATTCCACATCCAGAAGCAGCATCTGTCTATGTGTGTGATCCTGATCAGAAGACCATGAACTGGGCCTACCCACAGCAGCATCCCTTTTAATAGCTATTTACAGCAGTACAGGGTTCAAAAGTGGAAATAACCCTGGAAATTACATATTTTGCATCTTTGTTTTCTTTTTTTTTTTCCTAATTAAAGTTCAGATCTCCTACAGGTTTTTTCAAAATAAGAAGTAAATAAATTTGCCAAATTCTTGGAAATTTTTGAGACAGTATTGCAGATTCTTTCCAAAGGAAAAAAAAAAAAGCCCTCACTTTATCCTTAGAAATTTATGGCTGTTGGATGTTTCCTCTTTCATTTTCCATTTTAACAGCAACACTCTGCAAAAAAAGCCTAAATGCTTCAAAGTATCAACCTGAGTTCCCCTCATAGCTCACTTTCTACACATGAAATGCTGCACTTTGTGTAAATTAAGTAAACTGAAATAGAAAACATCACCAAAGTCAACTCAAAATTAATATAAGCCCTGATAGTGGTTTTAACAAACAAATTTCTAGAAAAGTAGGTCTGATCTGTAAGCACAGGGAGTGAAAAGCCCACTACATGATCAGGACTTGAACGACCTAAACAACATGCTGGAGGGGACTGCCCCTAAACTCAGTGTTGAATCAAAGCTGTAGAACTTAGCAAGAAGCCAGTGCTGTTACTTCTGGAGTTTTCAGGAGATTTCTTCACTTTCCAAGTTCAAAACCAGGTAGGGATAGTCAGGATGCTGATTACATTCCTTCCAAATTTCACATTAGGCTAGAAAATGATAGACTTCTCTAAGTGTTTAAAATAGAAAATGTTCTACATCATTCATAAGAAACAACGTGGGGTGTTTTTAAGTCAGCTCACTAATGCTGGTGGTGTCAGCAGCTGAAAACTCCAGCAAAGCAAAGGCACAGCTTCAACAGCTCCAAGCTCTACCACTGCATATCTGCATTATTATTGCGACAGTTGATTCTCGTTCCTCATGAAGTGCAGGCTCTCAAATCTTTGAGCTCTGCTGGATTTCCAGAAAGCATCAGAAAGTATTCAGAAGACAATTAATCCTGACATCTGAATAGACATTCCAGAGTCAGCCCCGTTCATTATGGTCATGGCAAGTGAAAGAGAGATGATAATGCGATGATGGTGGCCGCAAACTTTGGTTTCCATCAGAAAAAAGCAACTTCAATACCAACATCTATTTTGTAAGATGGAAGGAGGAGGACAAATTGAAATTTAATTCAAAAAAGCAGCACAATAGACAGTCTGGGTTAAAAACATGGATTTATGTTTCTAGGACAGTCAATAAGACTAAATTAAAAGCGATAAACAGACTTGAAGAAATGCTACATAATAGGGGATATTATTAACATTCACAATTCTGGATTTTGTAATCTGAAATCCTTAAAGTTGCAGAAAGTATGTATATGCTTGTGAAATTTATTCTACTACCTGGTCATATTCCAGTGCTCCTGGGTACAGTGGCCATCCAAGAAACAGCTCTGCAATCACACACCCTAACGACCACATGTCTATGGCTTCACAAAACGGCAATCCCAGTATGATCTCTGGTGCTCTGCAAATTAAACACGGTTACTGAATTTTTTTTCCTTGGGGAAAAAAAGGTAATTCAACAATCCAACATGACAACAACAACAACAAAAAAACCCCAAACAACAAAATCTGTTATTTGATAACACAGGCTAATTATTTCAATAAAATCATAGCATCAGAAATTGCATTTTTCTTTAAATAATCTGTGGTAACATTTTGCAGCTCCAAGGTGTTTTTTTTCCTACAAGTATCAGTTTGCTATGCACATGAAAATAACTTCTATGCCTGAAAAACAGAATGTCCCTGATTCAACACTTTTCTCTTTCCTCCAGTATATCTCAGATGATTCATCCACTCAATGTTATATGCCTTTAACTACATTCTAAACAAATACAGTCTTTTATATCAAACAAAAAAATCAAACTACAAGTTTCATCAGAAGATCCACTTCTCACTTCCCAACTGGACAGTACACTTAAAGCTATTTAAAATATCAATTTAATTACATAACTGCAAATCCCTTAATGTACTCAAATCAGTTCAATGTGATCAATTTTTAAATTGCTCAAATGAAAACACTGCACTTGCTAAACAGAGCAGGTGTTATTTTTCACCTAAAACAAATGTGAATTATTTAACCAACAGCATCTGAATTTATTTCTGCACTCAAGAACCAGAAAAATTGGTATTGACACAGCTGCTAAAGGGGCTTTTAGCGTTTCTGTTCACGTGAAACCAACTCAAGTATTTCACAAATATCCATTTTCATTGCATTTGTTCATTTAAAACCTTCCCTCCCAGCTCATTCAAGCTATTAACAAGAGGAAAAAGAATTAATTCATATCTGCATTCTAACACAGAAAGATGCCTGGAGACGTAAAGTATTATTTAAATGATCACACTATACAGGGATCTGCTTTTAAAGCACACAATCTGTTGTTAGCTCAGCATGTCACAGAACAGTAGGAAGGTGGTTAAATCCAACAGGGCAATTCCCATTGCAGCTGGGCAGAACAGGAGCATCCAACTGAACAGGTAACGTGATAAGGAAAAGCTTACAAATCTTATGCTTCAGCACATCCTGGTGTAGTCTACTGACATTCCACATACAAATCAGACTCTCTGATCATAGTGAATTCCTATGTGTCTTATTCTCCTCTAACATTAACCTTTATCAAAATATTCTCTAAATCACTGATGTACCAAATTGGGAGCAAAACCCCATTTTTATGCTACACTGGGATAGAGAAGCTATTTTTTAGCTATACAGCAGACCAAGAGCTGAAGTATCTCCATCCCCTTTCACAAGGGGTAGTTGGTAGAAGCTGTACACGGACATGCTCCAAGCTCCAAGGATGCACATTCACCACCAGGGGAAGGACTCCCAATGCTCTGCCCCATCTCCGACCAGTGAAGCCCTTCAGGTTTCTGCTACAGGGAAAATCCAAGACTTTCCACAGAGAAGGAAGCCTACAGGACAGGATATTCTGTTAAATATTTATGTACTTTCCATTCATGCCAACACATCAGTTCTTCCCATCCTTGCCACAAACCATTTCAGATGTGATTATATGAAGGATAAATCTTGCTACGCTGGCAGTGAAACTGGAGAGGCTCAGTTTTCCAGTGCCTCCAAAGATGTGATTGCAATAAACTTCTGGGGATCAAACACATGTATTTCTGTAACGTGGGATCATGACACTGCCGTAAGTATTAGCTAGTTTTGTTATCTGAGAAATAAATTCAATATCTGTAGATGCCACAAGAACTAGAAATAGCAACGAGAAACGTCTGCCTTGACCCGCTGGCCGGGTGCCAGTCTGCGTACGGTTGTTACGGATCTCCGCTAAAATACACTTCCTTTTGTTGCCTTATGTTACAGCCCTGAATAGTTAATGAATATACACACACGCAGCCTATGGATATAGGGGCTTTAACAAATGCTCCTGCTAAAATAAGCTCTTTAAAACCTCTTACGTTTACTCAATGGTTAATATGTGCGCCGTATAAAAATAGCCGCAGTCGGTCGGTCTGTCGCTCGTCTCTTTGGAGGGACAGCATTGCAAATAATAGAAGGGTAAGGGTGGATACAATGCCAAAAAAAAAAAAAAAAGAGACAGAATGCTTAGTGCATTTCAAAATACAGTACTCTTTTAGTTTTTCATGGCTACCAAGAAAAGCACTAGTAAGTCTAAGGAAAAGGGATGTATTTCAGGAGAGGCAAGACCTGTGCTCCGCACTTCCCAACACCTGACCTACCACGCGCAGAAGGGAAGAGGAAATCAATGTGCTACCTGCACCATAACTACAGTACAGTGAACAAAAAACATTTTCAGGCTAGCTTGGGGTGAGGAAGATGAAGAGTTGCTGCTCTTTCGGGTTCACTGTGTCCTACCATGTTTCATGTCAGTCCTTAAAATAAGGTAACTCTCTCACAGCACAGGAGAACTGTAACTGAGTTTGATTATGTTTAGATTGGTCTTAACCAGCTCAAACATTTTTGATAAAGGAAAGTTTGTTAATGTCAGGCTCAGAAGCACCTTTTTCTGTTTTCCCTTCTTTTGAACTTCCTGTTAAAATCTACCTGGAGAATTGGGGGGAAAAGCGTTAAAGTGGAGGGAGTCATTCTTCAACTTTTATTTTTAAGATGATCTTTCCACAGCTCTTTTCTCATATAAGAAATATTTTTACACACAGCTTAAAAGGAAGGCATTCCCTTTCCTAACTACAACCAAAGACATCAGAGTGGTAGGAGCTCCAGATGTCTCAACATTCACTTTAACATCAGATTACTCAAAAAACCCAGTGTAACTCAGTACTTCTCTCTCTCAAAACAGCAACACACATACACACAGACACTAATGTTTGTTTTTTACTACAGATTACAAGATGTTCAGTGCACCAGAAGCTACCACAGTCCCCAACTTCGTAAATAGCATCTGTTATCCCATATCAAGACATCAATGAGGACAACACCAGAATTTTCTAAACTTCTTAAAGACACCAAATCTTACTTAAATGTACTCAAATTAAAAGCAAGATTTTACAGAGAAAGCATCTATTTCCTTCTTATCAATGTTCATTAAACATTAATTAAAAATATTATCATAAAACTTAATTTATATTCCTACACTCAAAAGATTCACATTACTAAGCAAAAATTCCTAGATTAACACATCTGAAATGCTCCTTTCTCACTTTACACAGCACAGCTCAGACTTTTCAATTGTAAATATCTAAAAAGATTAAAGATGTAAATGAACATTTCCTTCAGCTTCTCATTTGGATAGTAATATTTCTATTTATTACATCACAGACCAGGAATACATATACTATTCTACAAGTTTTTGTAAGCTTATGAGGAAAGAAACCATACAATTTGTTCCATTAAGTTGCTCAAAGACCAGAACATTTCATAAAATAGTTTAACTTCGGTGTGTTAGCCAGCTTGGAATGAAGCAACAAAATAAACAAATTTGAAGAAAAATGAAATAATTCCTTGAGGAAGGATTTAAAACAAACAAACAAACAAACAAACAAACAAAACAAACCCCAAGCAAGAACTATTAAAAAAAAAAAAAATCAAAACTTTAGCATAGTAACAGAAAATTTCTTCCATCCTTTACACTGGATGAACAAAGAATGAAGAGCAAAAATTACCCATATTGAAAAGGTACATCATGACAAAAACTGTAAGAAGTCCAGCCATTTCAAATGATAATTACCTAGAAATCGTTGGTTAGAAATCTAATTTAGAACAGAATTTCCACGAAAAAGCTAAAACCCAACAGTTAATGCACGTAATGACAACTGAAGAACAGCATAAAACAATAAAAACAGCAGCTTCCCAGAACCACTCATTTTATGAAAAATTCAGCTGAATGCAGGAATGATTTCTCAAATATGTTCCCACTGAAGGCCCTACCACATAATCAAAGTACATATACCCCCTCACAGATCAAGGAAATGAGAGTAAAGACTGAGCCACTTTTATTCCATTTCTCTTCTGGCAGCATGAGAGGGTCAATGGATCTACTGTCAATCCCTTGCCACTGGTTTATTTACTGACCACCAGGCTGCTGCTCTCCAAAAGAGTATAGAAGTAGTCACCCTCCCCTCATGTCTCCCACTCCTTTCAATGCATCTGTGTGAATCCTTTCCAAGAACAAAACCTCTACTCCCCACCCAAACCAACTTCCACACTAGAAGCTGAAGGCAATGGTGCCAACAAGGAACATGGAGCTACTTCCACTCCCCAGGTGCTACTGCCTACTCTGAAGATGCTGGACATCTGGAATGCTGGAATATCCTTGGCAGTGGCAGCTCTTTCTTAGAGCTTTTGCAGAAAAATTCTTTCCAAACAGGCATATAATCCTTATCAAGCTATTTTAACTCTGCTGTTTCGGACAAACTGAGTGACAATTTTAATATTGGTTCTCCAGAAATTTTGGGTTCTATATATTCATATAGTTGAAGGTAAATGGATACAATGCTTCTAACATGAGCATTTTACACAAAATTTATACTCTTCTCATATAAGCCAAACTTTACTACCCCTATTTACTGCTGTTCATGGTCACAATGCCTAATAATTATCTGCTCTGGATACAACACACTGTCATCATTATAATAAATATTAATGCAAGGCAGTCATCAAAAGGGTAAGGGTTTTTTTTTTTTAGTAATGACCTGGTCAAAGTCATGCTATGGAGAACTCAAGTACATGAACCCAATTTGCAAAACTTAAAGTCAAACCAGATACCAATCTGAGAACAACACTTCTTTCCACCCCAGTACCATCACCAGCAAAATGCAAGCATGTACTTTCTGAAAGGAATAACCAGAGGGTTGTGGGATGTATAATTCTTTTCTAAACAAAGGAGGTCTAAGAGGAGGATCAGATGTAATGAATAAGTTAATGAGAGATGGTAATGAGCATTCTGATGAGTATTCTCACGTACAATTCAACGACCAATCTTTATCATGAACATGGAGGAATGCAAACCTTTCTACAAGATCTGCAAGAACACAGGAAAGACTCTGGGGTAGAGGGATCCAAATCAAGGTGGCAATACTCCAAAAAAAAAAATCACAGGCAAGTACAATTCAATAATCTGAAGGATGAAATGAGAAGGAACCATGTAATGACAAAACCTGTGAATGATGAATGATATAAAGAACAGTTGGCTCTATAGTGCATTCATGATGGTCTTCAGAAGGAATTTCAAATATGCAATTAGATCAACACAACAAGAGGAAGTAGAGCATACATGGTGTATAGTAAACCACAGTGAAAATTAATGTACAATAATATTAATTAATTACCTATAAGAATTACTGTTATAAATTAACCAACTTTTCAGTGAAATATCTAGACAACTTTACAGATTACTTGAGAAAAATATTTTACAATTGGGAGCAAAAATAGGATATCAGTACTTATTTTTAAAGGACAAAGACATACCAAAAATATTATGCCTTATATAAAACTAGTGATATTCCCTCACCTTGAATAGTGTGTGTTCACTTTTGAATTCTGTGTTCAGTTTTGGTCACCCCCATCTGAAAAAGGATACATCAAATAGAAAAGACGCAGAAAAGAACAATATAAATTAAAGACTTCAAGAGACTTGGGTAGAAGAAGAAAGCCTGGTTAGAACTATAAAGCTTCTGGAAAGAATGAATGATCAGTAACATTACTCAAATTATATAATAAATAAGGGAAGAGAAGCAGCCAGAAGTTTCTAATGCCCTGCCTCGCTAGAGAAGAGCAAGGAATCCCACTCTGAGATAAAGACTGATGTAATTATAAAAGTGGGGATTTTTTAAACCCAGAATACAATTACCCTTGGAATCATAGGCCACTGCTGATGTAAAAAATATTAAGAGTATTTAAGAATGGATCAGCAGAAAAATATCCACAAAGGCTCTAAATTATACAGTAAGGTTTGTATCCATGTAGAATAAAAACAGCCATCAACTGGGTAGAGACGTAAGAAACTTGCACCAGAAGCCACTGATGTGCAAACTTTTGCTATGGTAGGTTTTCTCCAGCAACAAAATTCCAGAACACATAGACCACTGATCTGAAAACATATGTGTATCTCATTTTCTATATATTAAAATCACTATTACTGCATAAATATAAGACATGCCCAAGCAAACCCATTGACCCAAACTACAGTC
The DNA here is from genome assembly GCF_001715985.3 of Manacus vitellinus. Classification (NCBI taxonomy): domain Eukaryota; kingdom Metazoa; phylum Chordata; class Aves; order Passeriformes; family Pipridae; genus Manacus; species Manacus vitellinus. The sequence continues at coordinate 9,264,562 of NW_021940291.1, forward strand.
TTCTGTACAATATTCTGGTCTCTACAACCTTCTTTGTGGTCAGAATAAGTTTTACTTGTAATGTCATTTTGTTAGAGTAAGAATTATACCGACAAAATTTATAGAAGTCTTTGAAAAGGTTGTGTTACAGATTAAAAAAAAAACAAAAACAAAAAAACACTCAAGTGAACTTCTTAAAACACTTTTAAATTTGCATTGCCTCTTGCTTTTAAGCCCATTGAGATGTCAGAATGGAGACTGGCAGTGTCATGTGTTAACGTGCATTTGATCCTAGAAATTCAAGTGTGGTACACAATGCCAGACAAAGAGCCTTGCTCCCTGTCCTTCTAAAGGAATGGTGCTGCAAATCTATAAATCTATAAAATCTATAAACTGAATTACAGGTTTACATTCACAATCCTGGCTTTTGCACAGTTTTCAAGGGTTCTTTAAACTCTTCTATGATTAGGTATTAGGAAGAAGGTAACTAGCAAATTCTGATTGGGGAGGGTGTATTTTTTTTAAACTCTAAGAAACTGAAAGTGAAAATTGAAGTGCTCAGGCAGAGCCGGGAAATAACAGTTAGGCTGCATTGGGGCATTTGTGTCTTTGAGGTGGCAGGAAAGAATCAATCCCCCCCACACTTTGCAATTTAAGGCTATGTCACCATGTGTCACAAAACACAGTGAGAACAAGTATGTTCGGGATGATATGAGAAGTTATCCCCTCCTTCATGATTCCATTCCTCCTTTGAAGGAGTTTGGTGCACTACCAGAGCCTTGCATGGGAAGTGATAGTGAAATCAGAAGGAAAGGCTGAAAATATCTCCTGTAAATCTCTAAGGCCATGGGATTGCTGTGGTGGTGCTCCTAGTGCCACACAAAGGAATTTTCATTTCCTGGTAGGGAAAAACTTCATTTTAGCATAATAAAACATTTCCATAAAACTGAACATGCCAAATAGCTAGAAAAGACCTACTTCACACCACAGCCTTCCAGTGAAATATATATATATATATGAGTGTATATATATATATATATATATATATATATAGTACAAGACTGACATAGAGCTGCCAGTTTAACTTTGAATCCTGATCTGCCTTAGAGATTTAAAAATCTTTATATAGAAAGTGGCCCAAATACGTAACTACTTACAAAAAGAAGCAACCACTGCAAAAAAAAAAAAAAAAATTAGAACACAGGGCTCATAACAGAATAGGGAGAAGAAAATAAAACAAGAAATTAAATGAGACAAATCAATCAATCTTAGGTAATTTCATCAGAGAATACAAAATTACAAACAAACTATCCTGATACCAAAAAAGAATTTTGTTTTGAAAGAGCAAGCACAAATTTTAGCTAATACATCTCCTCTTACCACTTAACATAAATACTAAAGATAATCATTACTTAGTTGCTCCTTTTTGATTTTTTCAGATGAGAATGTTATTTCAGTAGACTCTTTTCCACTTATTCACTCTCTCTGGTGAAATGAAAAATTGATTTTAACTAAAACCAGATGTTTATGCTTTTGTCTTTTCATGATTCTGATTCTCCTCAAAAAGACTGACTGATTAATTTATGTACTTGATACGTTAAGCAGTTTTTGAATTATACAAAAATTAAGCAAAACAGATACTGATGTAACAAGAGAATAACAAAAACTGCGTACAGAGAAACTCTTCAGATGCTTTATTGGTAAATAAAGTCTGCTATTTAATACACTTACATTTTGGATAGAAAAGTGTCAACATTTAAAGCACCAAATGAGGTTACTTACCCATAACTGTGTTTTGACAATACCCTTTGTGTCCTTGTATGATTTACTCTTAACTGTGAGAACATTCTGCACTCCTCTGTCCTTGAGAGAGTCAAAGGTTGCAAGAGAGATGGTCACACAGACATTTCCTCTGCCCTCATCTGCAGCAAGGAACATCTAGGAGGACCTGGACACCCTTTCTTCTGCAGTTTGCAGTCAGATTAACTTTCTGAGCTGAATTAACAGCCTACACATCTAATTTAATGAGATGGTCTCTGTCACAGTGTGCTGTTCCTGACATGCCTCCTATATGCTACAAACACCTTCGGTGTTTCTTCTCCTGTCTTCTTTTCTTTCTTTTTGTTGGGGCATGACAAGGGGAAGGATGGGAAGGGAAAAGAAGCAATCTCCAGAAAGCAAAAACATCTAAAATCTTGTACAATAATTTTGTACAAAACAAAAACCTCAAGATGAGCTGGTGAAGGGTCTAAATTATTTTTGAGAAAACCTGACTTGAAATGATCTTGCTTAGAATGGTGATCGAAGGCAGGGCAAGCACAAGTAACTGTGGAAGACCAAGCAGTGGGGCTGGTGGCAACCACAAACTGAGCTCCCCACGAGGAGAGGATCTAACACCAGCAACCATTCCCAGCTCTGAAGGAGCACAAGAGAAGAGTGAGAACAGCACAGTGTGGGACGTTTCAAGGCTTCGCAAATCAGACATGTTAGAACTTAATTCCCCCCTCACCCTTTATTTTGTTATTGTTGATTCTTTGGCAATAACAACTTCTAACTCCAGAAGGGGCTGCATGGACTTGCAGTGCCCAAATACATCAGCTGAAGAACAGGCAGGGGGTTTCTGCAAAAGGGTAAGAAGCCTGGCAGTATTTTCTTGTCGAGAATGACAAGACCTTGTAAGTCAGTTTTGCACAAAGGCTTTTTGTGCTTTAGCTCTTGATGCCAACAGTCCTACATCTGGACTGAGGTACAAAGTCATGGTGGTCCTAAAGAAGCAAGCAGACAGATCCCACCGGAAAAACCTCACCAAACACAAGGCAATGGGAAGAGGTATTAATCTAAAATGACTGATTAGCATGAGGGTCCCTCTTGTTGGCACGGTTCAGGTAAAACACCAGAGAACTCACGGATATTGCTGTTACGTCAAAAATCAAGTGACTCATAAAATATTACTTTAACTGTCTATTAAGGGGGGAAAAAAAACCCCAAAACTAAAACCCAAACAAAACAAACCAAGATCAAAGTCTACCCTGAAGACACAAAGCAATATTTTCCATTCTGCAGCAACACTCGCGAAAGACGTCGCCCTCCAACACAGAGCAACGACACACCCGTCCCTGCTGCAGGTCTGCAGCTCAGCCCAAGGGTTTGATAAACCCCCAAGGGTTTGATAAGCTATGGAACTATTGAAACTATCTGAAATCATTTTCTAGCATGCAGCTGCTGTATACAACAGCTCTTCAGTGCACACTGTGCTGGAAATGAGCGTGCCACACAGATACCCGAGAAGGTAAGAAAATCTGCTCACATCCTCGTTTCTTTAAACTGCTGAGGCATGCCCATCTGGACGATGCTAAGTGATATTCTGAGGAAATTTTGCAGCTCAGGCTGATAAATTTTGACTTAAAATTACGTTGTTTGAATTATAGAAAGCTCATTGAAATTCAACACAAGTGTTTCTAAACAGGCAGAGCAATGTCATGTCATGTCTCTGCCTCAGACCTTCAGATCATTCTGTTTTCATACAAACTACCGTGTTTTTCTTATTTACCTTCCCAACAATGTTCTATACAGTATTAGAATAACACTTCCACAGTCTATTATTCTGACTTGTAGCCTGAAGGTTATTCACCATGACACAATCCTGTCCCAAAATTAAAAATCTGTCAGAAGAAAAAATAAAAAAAAATTTTAAAAAAAATTTGTAATCTTAGAAAAATGTCTGTATTTTCATTACAGATAACTTATGTAGTGATACTAGATTTAAAAAAAAAATTGTCAAATCAAGAATCAAACATTAACAGCATGACATCAGGACAAATAAGAGTGCAGGCTTGTGAAAGTTGTTTAATTTTAGAAGACAAACACGCAAAAGACATCTAGGAGAAACTGATATTCTAAAAAAAATTGTATCCTATTAACAGCAACAGGTGAGCACTTGAAAGTCAAATATTAATTAGTAATGCATTGGTTATTATAAATATTAAATTATTAATTAATATAAACATTGAGTTATTAATTAATATAAATATTAAATTATTAATTAATATAAATATTAAAGTCAAAAGTACACAAAATTTAAAAAGTAGAGTCTAGCAAAATGTCATGTATTGATGCCACAGCTTCACATAGGAGATTCATGTCCCTTCACTAAACAAATGGAACACCAGAATCCATTTCTCTTTGGATATTCCCCCACATAAAGTGTTATGTGGATACTTAATACCTATGTCAGCTGTTAAATTTAAAACAAAAAACTGAAAAAAACCCAAACATTACAAGAAAGTTATTATGGAAAACCTACAGATCAGCTACTGGGGCAGATGACTTAACACACATGACATTAAATCTGCTTTCTTAAAGTTACACTAGTAGAGACTTTTTGTTTAATAAGAATATTTTTAAACACTTCTGGTTTCCAAGTGCACTGATGGATTCATACCCTACAGATATATGTATGGCTCAATGTTCTGTGAGGATCTGTTGCTTCCACAGAACAATGCAGAAAAATAAACCCAACACAGAGTACACGGCAACATTTAATAACCTTAAGTAGTAATTTATGATGCTCTGGCAAGTGAACCCACTGGCTGACTTAGCGAGTTTTTCCCATACATATTTCCATGATTAGACCCCTGGTGTAAATATGACACCACCAGAAAAAGTCACATCCTTACCCACAGCTCAGTGATCCCAACTAACATGGGGGAATACAACAGAGCCTGAGCTCTGGGGCACCACGGAAAATCAGCTGTTAACGTTCTGACAAAACCAAGACAAATTACATTAGAAAATTTAAAAGGTTTTCCTCCCTGATGAATTAAGGCTATGGACTGCTTCCGAGGAAAAGTACACAAGTCTATTTTGGTAGGTCAGACTGCAAGACCTCAGCCTTCCAGCGTGTCCCAACACCTGCTGGCCACACCACCACAGTCTGCTCGAAGAATCTGTATGCAATGGTACCTTTAAGTGTTTCATCCCAGTCATGAATCCCACCAGTACCAGGCTGCTCGTTTTTCCCTTTTACTGGTCTCCTTGGGTGCTTTTTCCTCTCTGCTTTTTCCCTATTTTTCCTTCCCTGGATTCCCACTTTAGTTTATTTGTCCTTTCCTGTTGAAAGGAGAGCCTGTCTATTCTTAGAAGAGTTTTGGGTCCTAAAATAAACTGCTTAACTATGTATCTATTACATTCAGATTGATGTCATATCAGACCCTGACAACATGCTACAACAGGAATGCAACTACAGCAAAGAACCCCAGCATTTCTGCAAGCCCTGCTTTGCAAAGGTTTTTGAAGTAAAAGTACATACAAGAATGTAACACACTCTACTCAAACATTAAAACATAGGGTAGGGATTTTTCCATCTATTCTTCTCGCTACATAAATGTTGATATCATTTTTCAAGCAGTTCTTGCCTGGTATCTAATAGTAAAAACCAGACCCTCTACCACCACACTAAAGAGGAGAAATCAGGGTAACCAGATTACACTGGGAATTCTTAAAATTCTGCTGTCAGCAAATTAAAGTTAAAAACAGGTAGTGCGGTTTAAAGGAAAAAGATAAAAATGGGATCTAGATAATAACTGGATAATAATGGGAGCCTTTCATCTGAGTGAACCCTTTGAGTCTGGTCCAGGACACTAATAATTGCAAGCAGCTCATTAGTTATGGCTAAAAACTTCATTCTGTTCCCAATATAGACAGACACTCATGTCAGGAAAAGGCACTTGTTGACAATAATAACAGAAGCAGCAGGGATCAAATTGACAGGGAACTTTCCCCTCATTTACAGAAGAGCTGCTGCTCAAATTGGGCTGTAACACACTGACTGCTCGGTGCCCTGAGCTGGGGATGTAAACTTTTGTCTCCAAGAGAAAAAGGAAAGGTGAGCTACCTCCACTGACCTCTCTTCTCAACATACAGAGAAAGAATCATACAGAATTTCACAAGGCTCTGCTGGCAAAGTGTGAGGGACAACAAACATTTCCTGAACTTTAAAAAATAATAGCAGTAGTTACTTCAAGGACACGACTGTCATTTCATTTGAACCATTAAAGAATGAATTAATATAATATCAATAACGATTATGAAGCACTCTCAAATATGTCCTAAACTGAGAATTGAAATATACACCACATAAAGCCCATAATCCATCTAAGTATCATACTGTGCCAAGGAGACATTCTAGTTTCAATGTTCAAATGACTTGCACCAAAAGACAAAACCAAAACATGCCAACTAAAAATTTATTTTGAATAAACAGACAAAAAAAATTGCAAAAACAAAATCATTGTGGAGTTGGACTATTCTGCATGTGACACGAGCTGTGGCCAAACCCTGAACACTGCCCTAAAGGCCACGGCATTACAGGAGTCTGCACAGTAGGAGTATTTACTGGGAACTCCCACTCCTTGAAAAGATGAAAACTGAAGTCCAGTTCACAAATCTCCCCTAAAAACATATCTGTGATTTCCTTGGAGATGTGGAGAATTCACACTTGTTTTGTTTCCAGCATATATGAATTTTCCAAGGGGAAAAAAAAAAATCCTCAAATCAAAGCGTTACCTTTTCTTAGCCCCAGGAACTATTTTTAGGTTATGCTGTCACACCACAAACTGATAGGACAAACTTTCAAAGGCCAGCCTGGCATTATGTCATCACTTTTTAGTAAGGCTCCCAGCACTGCTCTTGCTATGTCTTTGCTAACAGACTTAATATTTCCTTTTCAGTCAGGTTCATTAAGTTTTCTGGAAGTTTTACATTGTGCTTTTCACTTTTAAGAAGAAGTCAACCTAGGAACATAAGTGGGTAATCTGTGTATGATAAAACTGGGAGGAAAAAAGAATAAATCTCTTATTGAAAGAAAAAAAGCACCTCCCAAAAGCAGCCCACTATGGCCCAGTCTCAGCAATATCCTGAGCTTGCTGTTTGCAAACTGAACAGTCCCTAAACACACACACACACTTCGACTGGTGGGGGAAATCTTTGCAGTTTTCTTCTATATTAATGAAGTTCCTATAGATCTTTTGGGTCTCTGGTATTTACCAAAGAGTGTAGGTGACATCAGACAGGATCCTTATCATCAGCTCAGTGAGATTTTTGTGTGACATGCATTTCCTCACAGTAAGTTTTTCTACATGTCTTCCTCATGAAATCATGATTTTAAGATTGACAGCAGTAAAGACTATTGACTAATATATGAATAAGAAATTAAATTATTAATGGAAAAGGTAGCATAAACTATCACAAGCAGGGCAATATACTTAAAGAAATCCATGGTAGTAATCCCACTGCCAAGACAGACTTACAGATTTGTTTGGAATTACCCAGGAAGAACTGCAGTCAATCAGCCTCCAACAAGGCTCTCTAAACAACATATACATTAATGATGATGCTGGGACGTGAGCAGCAAAATTATCCATTATCAAACAGTTGCCGAGATGCTGGAATACTTGAAGTCTTATACAGAAATAGCCTCTTGAGAATAAATAGTTGGAAACAAGAACAGTATCAGATCTACATCAAATTCAAAATAGAAGAGACTTGGAAGCCAGTAACATAGCCTTATGAGGAAGAGTCCATTAGAGTATAATGATAAATACAAGTACTTTCATTAGTCATTTCAGAACTAGACAAACTTTTTTTTATTATTATTTTCTGGCTCTGATGTTGTAAATGCCCTTAGGCAAATCATCTTGTATTATGTTTTAAGTTTACAAGTTTTTTAAACATAAATTATAACTAAAAATAACCAGCCAAGAAAGGCACAAAATCCAGTAGACATTCAAAAAAATCCCAAAAGCTGCATTTTTAAAATAACTTTTAATCTGAAGATAAAAATGACTATAGTCTACAAAAAGTATGTCACTGACTTATTAAGGTATGGTACTGTGAGTACCTAAAGACAAAAAGCTGCCTTGGTAAAGTACCAAGGAAACAGGTCTTTACCTCAGAGACCTAAAGCAACTGTCTTTTGAAATAAAAGGCAAGATGGTCCTGTTTCAAAACAGAGATTGTTTTGAAATGGCAGATTCTGCTACCATTTTATATTCTCCAAGGATGGTCAGTGTAATAGTACAGTGTTCACTGTAGGGCTTATTAAGCACCACGTAGCAATACAGTGCACTACTGTTACTAAGTTTGCTCCCAAATGTGGTTACAGTTCCATAGACTAACTAGTGTTCATTCTTCCAAGCTATACCTTTAACAGTGGAACACATTTATGGAGCTGCAGTAGTTAAACCTGATGTCTATTTAGTGATCTATAATACTACAGGTGTGAAGGTTTCTCAAAGATGCCAGACCTGTTTCTAAATCGTTTCTATTATTTTAAGCATGACAAAAATAGACTCAACTGCATACCCCTGATTTCAGTTTAAATTCATATGAACTGTGGCACACGAACAGGTTGCCACTCACTTGATTCCATCATCTTTCCAACCTCAAAGCAGCATGGTAAACCATCAGGAACATTAACCAACCAACCTAACAGGCATCATCAGATTTTATCTGCCAAGATCAGGGGGAGGGGGTGTTCAACTTTGAATTATTATAGTTTCTTACAGGTTTTTATATATAGGGGAAAAAAAACCTAGTCAGCCTGAAATGTCTAAACAAAACAATTGTGCTCAAATATCTTACATCTGGAGGGGTTAAGGACTCTATAGCAGCACCCTTCAATAAAGAATGGCATGGCAATCTTAACAAGGCACACTGTTACCAAATTCAAGAGGACTACCAAAGATAGGCTTCGTTGGACAGAATAAGCACATACCTCACCGTGCTGTGTATTTCTTATCCCTCACTGGTGCCAGTATACCCACTGAAATGAGAGACAAGTGAAATCATAGGTTTTTTGTTTCACTGTTGAGCATGGGGGAAAAAAAAAAAGAAGTATGTTAAAAATCTATGAATTGAGAGATTGAAGTTACAACAGGAGTTAACTGAAGTAAGTCATCATGCATGTAAGCAGTTTTCTTCCTTCTGGGTGTTGAACCAATGCCTCTACCCCCGGAGGGGGAAGAGGAGTGGAGCTGAACTGCGTCCAGGGGATCTCTAGGGTGAAAACTGACCCCTGGGCAGGCCCACTTATCAGCCAGATAAAACAGAGCACTGGCTTCATAAACTTCTCCAAATCATCAGCATGCCTCAATGCAAGCTTGTTATGATTTAAAAGTGGTGCATAAATGCAAGTGTAATTACAACTGTCATACTTTTGGTATCTTCTAAACAGTAAACAGGAATAAGCAAAAACCAGCTGATGAAGTCAGTGCTTACACATATCAACACAGCTTTAGATAAGAATGTTCTGAAATAAATACCACCCAAAGCCACTGCATGTGCCACTGCTTCAGTAAGGAGTTATTGCTGTGTCATAACTGTGTCAAAAAAAGATATCACAAAAATATCGAGGCAATGTTTACAAGTTGGGTGATTACTTTAAAGGTAATTATTTAGCTACAACACATGACCCTTATTTCCCTATGAAAGGCTCTCTACTTAACTGGATTAACACACTATTGATAGCTAAATTCCACTGCCGGAGGCTACTGTCAAGTCATCATTTCCAGAACAAACCTATAAGCTATTTTCTTTATCCTGTGTGCAACTATTACAACAAGCTCATCATGAATTTGCTCCCAAAGTGCTCTAAAAAAAAAAAAACTGCTGCAAAGAACATTCAAGAGATGCATGACACAGGATTACCTGTTCTAATGAAATTAGACTGTACATCAGTCACAGGTTGGAAGGCTAAATACATTTTGCAGCCAACCAAGAACCTAACATCTGATTTTTCAACATTGGTGATTTTTTATTTTTAATTTAAAGACGATTCAATTTTGATGCTGTGAAAATAGACTATCACCTAGAACTGAACTCACAGATGCTTTCTAGGGAAAGCAAATCCAGCTCTGCATTCTCAGCAAATATTTCTCACTAAAACCTTTACATTTTTCTTATCAAAAGCAGCCCTCCCAGATATGTAAACCCCATTTCTCCAGCCCACTCCTTAACACACGTGATACACAGAAGATTTCACATGGGGAAGTCAGCCAGGAGAGAATAGAAGTAACCTGCCTCAAAAAAAACCTTTCCTGCACGAACATGCCCTCAGGGTAATGCCACTGGAGAAGACACCCCATCGTGCACTGCCCACCTTTGTGGAGCCCTCCCATTTCTGCAGGATGGTAATGCAGAGGTAGAACAAGGAAGAGGAATTCCTGACCCCTCTGTTTTCATGGAATCATCAAGAACCGTGTCAATACAAGCATTACCCCCTTGTTTTATCTCATTCCCATTTGTAGCATCCCACTAAAATCAGAAAGAAACTGAAAACAAAAACCAAAACCTGAAAGTGGAGTCGTAGTTTGTTCCTACTGTACTTCACATAAAGGAAATTTATTTTAAAGTTAGGCTTAGTAACAGGAACAAAAGCAATAAAAAACCCCGACTGGTTCCAAACTGGGCAATTTTGAAGTCTAACTTCCTTCCTCCTCTCCCACCAACACTCTCTGTTTCCTGATGTTGATAATGCCGAGTGGGACACAGAGCACAGACCCTCCTAATGAAGGGCCCCAAAATATCCCTATGAAGGGTCAAAGGGGAGTAACCAAAAAGGTTAAAGTACACAAGGAACACAACCCAAAGAAAACATTTTTGTTAGGGACAGGACAGGCTGATGTGCTGGGGGCACAAAGGACTCGGAAAACAAGGTACAGTTCCCTCATTCTGTACTGGCAAAAAATGCTATTCCCTACTGTACTCATGCAGGGCTGCTCGGAAAATTTCATGAGACCATCTTTCCAACACAACTTACCCTATTTTCCTGGGCTCTTGTCTGGCTCAGCAACATCAGCAGCCAACATTTCAAAGTGCTGGTCACTCATGCAATAAAATTGTCTGCCGCACCACACAGCAGCTCCCTTTTCATACAGCAAACACAAAACCTATTTCATAAAATGTAACTGGGTTGGGGAGCTTCACTGCCCAATTTGGCCAGGCCAAAAAACGGCAAAAAAACCCTACCTCTAATGTGTTACCAGACACAAAAGGTCCAACCTACAGAAGCTAGGAGAACATACTAGGAATCACCAATAGAAATGTACCTTTGCTGCTTTGTCTTTGCATAGAGTTCTGCTATCCATCACTAGCACAGGCTGGATGCTGACTGGATCTTTGATCATCCAGAGCTGGTTCTATATTCTTCAGAAGGTTATTAGAGGCTCACACGTGTATTTGGCAGCCCTTTGCCTCATTCAGCCTTCTATTGAAGGGGTTACGTTTGATATAGGAGAAATAATGAGACTAAGCAAAGGAAGAACCCCTTTACAAAGTAAAGTGTATTGTAATGACATCTAGGTCTACTTGAAATACATTTGCTGCTTCAGAGAAATGTGTGCCTAATAGTTATTTTTATTATTGTAAGCCATATCAAAAACGTTACCTCTAAGCATCAAAAACGATACCCCTAATTGTGCAAATTACACAAACCACGTTTCAAAGCGCAGCAAAGTTTTCACATTTTTCTTAGGCAAGTCACACATGAGCCCAATAAAGGAAAAAAAGAAGACCAAGGTTACTAAAAAAAGAAAAAAAATGGAAATTTAGTTTGATTATAAATGAAAAGAACAAAAATTAAAATGTTTTCTTTAAAATCCGGTTTAAATTAGCAGCTAAGTTTGTCAAGGAATAAAAAAAGAAAAAACTGGAAACTTAGTTTGATTATAAAAAGAACAAAAATTAAAATATTTTCTTTAAAATCCAGTTTAACAGCTAAGTTTGACAAAGAATAAAAAATCTGTGATCTGTGTTAAACCACATCACAGATTAATACCCGGGAAATGGGTATTAATCCCTTTCAGCTACCAGTTCTTTAGTAACATGCAACAGTTCATTCAAAGTAAGAAAAAAAATAAAAAAGGTGTAAATAGAATAACTGTTGTACAAGAGATTTAGGAAAAACGGGGAAAAAAAAATATATTTTGACTTGCAAAAGAAAATATTCGTAATGGCACATTTTCAGTGACTCCCTTTGCATTCCTACCTCTTTTGCACACTAAAAATTCCACCGTGTCGAGTCGCCCTGAGCCGGACGGAGCGTGGGAAGGGTCCAATTGCGTAAGATGTTCTTAAGGCAGCAAAGCTGGGGCTGCTTAACTGCACATACTTAAATACTCAGAATAATTACACAGATTAGCCAGCCACTCTCAGAGCAGAGTGTTGCCTACCTGTGGTTCAAACACACCCTCTCCACGAGCGTTCCGTGCTCCAAGGGCTGAGGTGGGAGACACTGACCCTTGTGTGTTTACAGGACAGGACTTTACCACTATTCCTAGGAGATCCACATGCTTCCAAGTGATGGAAGAATTCCTCAAATACAGAACTAATTATGTTGTATCAATAAGGTAAATATGACTCCCACCCAGAAGTTAATGTAAAGGCATAAAGTATTTTCCCTTCAGAGTGGAATAGCAGAAACGTGAACTCCTGAGTACACCTTGCAGTACTGAGAGCCCTAAAGAGGCATCTGCTCAAGCAACTGCAGTTAAAGGACTTGTTTCTTGTTTAGCAGAAATATGTGAAGAATCCCACATGGCAGTATTTCAGATGCCAAGCACCTGAGTGTGTTTTAGAAAAATCTGGGCGAATTTTGATTTTTCAGATATTTACTCATAGGCCCAGACCTACGGAAGTTTGGCACAAAATACTGCATACTAGTTAAAGGAAGTAAGTCATCATAAAATATTTGTTTCTTGAAGGGATGGTAAAAAACCCAACCAAACCACACAACAAAAGAAAAATTAAATACAGCAACGCACTGCTCTGAGGAGGCAGTCCTGTAAGTAGAGGTATATACAGCTACAGTTGACATGATTCTTGTAATGCACTCTCTTCCCATTCCCCCACACATTTTTAAGTGGGGATGTCTTGCTTTTGGGGGTTTGTGGCTTTTGGGTTGGTTGGTTTGGTTGCTGGGTGGAGGCTTTTTTGTTTGGATTTGGCTGGGGAGTGAGAGGGTACAGCTGTTTTGTCTTGTGTTTTTAAATAAAGCTCCCTGCCCTGTCTGCAGAGTTTTCTGTTCCTCTTGCAGTGGCGGTGCCAGTCATGAGAAGCAAGCATTGAGCAACGAGCTGGAGAGAGAACTAAAAACATGGATTCTTAGCCAACATCAGGAAATTATTTCCATTTTAGAAGTCAGGAAGCTTTTGACACATTACTCCACGAGTCTTCGTGCCACATCCCGCTGAAGAAGAGAATCTGCTGTTATGCCACACAAATGTAAACAAGCAGATCAACAACCCCTTGGACTTAATTATACTTTGTTGTTGCTGCTTTTTCAGATTTGCACTACTACTCTCCCCAGAGAAGAATGAACAACCCTAGATCTCTGGGTTGTTTTCTATAGCATGCAAAGGCAACAAGCATATAATTTAGTTAGTCCAGAGCTATGCACGCACCGAGTAGCCAGATGGCTACTGCAAAACAGCAAGGATAACTGCCAGCTTCTTCCTTTTCACCTTGTAGGGATCACTAGTTTGAATCTTCCCTCTACTCTGCAGCTACTCTGCATACTGCTGGTATCAGCACCTTCAGGACTTTGATGTCCTGTCAGATTTGGGTTGAAGTATTTGAAGGTTCAGTGGTTCTGGGACAAAGGCACACTTTATGTACATTAACCAGTTAGAGATGAAAAAGCTCACAGGTCAGCTCTAAAATTTTTCCAAAAATCCTGCTAGATTACACCCACCCAGCAACCAATGGATTTCTTATTGCAGGAATTTCTTGCGCTACCCATTTCAGAAGTGCCAAGAGCAGCCCACGAAATGTCCCCTCCAACAAGCTGGTCACAGTCCATTTTCAAAACAGGTGCTTTTGCTTGTCCTCACAGCTCCCCACTGGAAACTTATAGGTTTAACATACACAGAGAAATTTCAGAGCTTTGTTTGTAACCACTCTCTAATGAAAAAGTCAAAGAAAACATTCAAAGAATCTTTAAGAGGAACTACATGGACACTGTCTTGTGCAGAAGAAAAATTAAGCTACGTAACTCTAACTAAATCACTGCAAAATGAATCCACTTAGATGACTGCAATTAAACCACAGAATACTTGTATTTTTTGATTTGCTAAACCACACTAGACTGTGTACTGCCTTTCATTTTTGCTTTCACCTCAAAGCCCATAAGTCACTTGCTTGACAAAATATTATCTTACAAAAGTTCTCTCTTAAGGCACAGCCACAGAAAAGAAAGCTAAGAAAGGGGAAAAATGTCTGAGAATATAAACTTCTGAAGCAAAGCTAAAACCAAAGCACAACAGCAAGGGGAAATGAGTTGTTGCATCCAATTCCATACATGCTTCAGACACATAGGCGACGCAATTCATGACCACACTGGTTCCAGTTCACTTCTGTGCCAAGCAAAGGGACTTGGCATCCACCACCAGAAACACATGGAAACCCAGAACAAGGACCATGCACAAACTAGGAAATTACTGGTCTCCCGTGTTGGGAGGGGAAACAGCACTAATTACAAAGTAATTAGCTTCTACTAGAAGTTTAATTGTCTCATTAAAGGAGAGGGAAGGGCTGAGGTTACTGTTCTGCATTTGATATTCCTAATTCATATAACAACCATCTTCTTTGAAATGGTTGAATTGATACAAATTCTGTACCTTGGGAGGACACGACCTATATACTCTGGTTAACAAAATGCTTGAGCAGGTATTACACCAGCATTATTTCATACAGGCCTGCAGGAGAGTCAGTGGTCTCACATAAGCTCAGTCCTCCGTACACACAGAATGAAAATGCTGAAGTGTCAAGAAATAGCTGCAGACCAGGGAATGGCATACAGGTGTGACCTCCATCCCATTTAGTAAATTAAATATCAGACTAAATTTAGGGGCTTCTCTTTTTATGTCAGATACCTCTACATTAGAAAAGGGTCAGGGGGAGTCATTTGATTATACCTGTACACAGGCTAATAATGATGCTACAGACAGAAATATAAAGAAAAAAAGGTGCTTCACATATGCAGATGCTTAATAATCATAACCAACGAAACCTCAGAAGAATCGGAGATTAAGTGAAACACAATTAGCGCTAATTTGGCTTAGGAAATGCTGAAGTTCTTCTTTCAGGGAGGCAACGAACTGCATGGCTACAAACTGACTAACCCAAATGGCCCATGGCACCACTCCATGAGCAACCACCCCTGTGGGACAGTCATTCAGAGGGCAGGGTGGAGTATTTTGCCACTAACGACACATGCTAATTCCTAATTATCCTGCTATGTAACACCCTGCGGGGTTGCAGGTTTTTCCCTTGTTAAATATCTGTCAGTTCCGCAGCTTTTTTTTTTGGTAGGCTTTTTGCAGCAAAACAACCTCTGCCTATATTAAACACTACATTAAATAGGAAAATTACATAGAACAAGACAATACTAGGGATGAAAGTGATGCTGGTCATGTAAAAAACAGGTCAATGCCAACTCAATGAGAGAAGACTCATACAGTTCATCTACTGGTGGGGCCAAGAGACCAGTAAAGAAACAGCAAGAAATAAACTTCAGCATCACTTTTTTTTGTGCCTCTCTCTACAGAAGTTACACAGCACAGTCAGAGAGACACCAACTTTAACTACAGAGCTTTCCCAGCCACTCTGCACATCCGGGAAAGCTTTCAATTTAAGAATACTTTCTTACTGGAAATTGTTGAAATAATTCAAGGCTATAAGAAAACCAAAGCACAGCCAGAAGCCATACCATATAATCTACAAATTACATCCTCCTGTTCTACTTTCTAGGGCTCTTGTTACCAAAAATGGCCCTCTGCTCCACTTCTAGCTACTCTTTCAGAGAAGTGAAGTGTTCAAAACCAGCTGCATCTCCACACAATGCTGTGTCCAGCACGATGTTAGAGCATGTCCACAGCAGGGCAACAAAGATGGTGATGGGTCTGGAATATAAATCCTATGAGCAGCAGCTGAGGGAGCTGGGGGAGTTTACCCTGGAAAAAAAAAAGAGGTTCAGGGGAGACCTTATTGCCCTCTACAATAACTTGAAAAGAGGTTGTGGTGAGGTGGGGGTCAGCCTATTCTCCCAAGCAACAGGACAAGGGGAAAGAACCTCAAGTTGCACCAAGGAAGGTTCAGGTTGAATACAGGAAAAATTTCTTCCCTGTAAGAGTGACTAAGCATTAACAGGCTGCCCAGAGAAGTGGTGGAGTCACCCAGAGAACAAGTAGATGTGGTACTTCATGATATGGTTTAGATGGCATGGTGGCGTTCGGTTGAAGGTTGGACTTGATGGCCCTGGAGGTCTTTTCCAATCTTAATGATTCTACGATGTCTGTGCAAGTACATCAGTGCACAGACATCATCCTCCTGCAAGCCCTTATGCTACTGCCAGCAACAGAGGAACAGCTGGAGGTCTCTCCATCCCTGCTGTCACCCACTGGTAGCAGCCCACACAGAATTCAGGTAGTTCTCCAGAGAAACCAAAAGCTATGGCACAATCTCTGGATCTACCATAAGACAAGGTCCAAACCCCATGGACTACAGACAACTTAGTGAACTCCAAAAATTGGCCACCTAGAGGACAGAGATGTTTAAATGCAGCTCATAAACCATTTTTATAGTGACAGGGGGGACAAGTGTGTGGAAACGCTGAAGAAAATTTCAAAGTATTAAAAACACAGTTAAAATACTCATAGGCAAATAACATACTTTACATAAAAAATACAAACCAGATCTTGACTGGATGGCAAGAAGTGAAAGAGAGAAAAATCAAGAGCTCAAAAATTTAAACATTACTGGGGATCAAAAAGGGCACTGAGAACAACATTCAGTGCTATTAGTGTGAACATTGCTTTTGCCATCAGATCTTTTTGGCAAGTACCAAGTGCTATTATTGATTTGCAACCTACAGCATACCCTACTAGTTTTTCCAGCTGATAAAACAACAGTAATATGCAGTTTAAAACCTTAATACAGTGTTGCATTTATATAAAAGCCTTGTACATAAGCGATGTGATGCCTGCAGTTTTTCAAAGAAGTCATGAAATGAACATGTTCAAAAGTTATCAGGGAATTGAGTTTTATTGAAAGAATGTAACAAAATATAATGAAAAACCCCTGTTCCAATTCAATTCCTAGAATCAGTTTTGGGCAATTAAAATACATTTTAAATTCACATTAATTTTGAATCTTCAACATTAAAATAAGATTGTGTGCACTACACTTAAACAATAAAGCAACTCTTGTGAAAGATTTCATCATAAAGTATTTGCCGATTTTAAATATTTTGAACACTTAGAAAGACTTACTATAAGGGTGAGACCCTGTCATTGTCAAAAACATCCAAAAAGGCATTCAAAACAATGGAATTCTGACTAAAGGGAACCATGTAAAGACATGATATTTTGTGAGAGATTGCTGCACTGTCCTGGGACAACAGAAATATCCTTGGTATTTACAATGGGGGAAATGTTCTTAAGGTAACATCATAGTTTCAGAATGCAACTTCTTCAAAATCTTATCTGTGAAATGCTTTTGGCTTGCTTCTCCCAGGCCCCTAATTCCATCTCACTTGTTAGAAGCTATTTTATTAACAGTCCAAACAAAAAAATCCCTCCAAAACATTGGCAGGATCAAGGACTTTCAAATATACAGTACAAGATTTATCAGTCCAGACATTTCAGGCAACTTATTTTCATACAAAGTGTAATTTTACTTAATTACATCTCAAATACTTGTTTTTATGTTAGACACCTCTACCACTTTCCAAGTGGTTCCTGAATTCACAAAAGGTTTTTTTTTTTCTTGTAAATGTTTTGGTTTTTAATTCCGTAGCATTTCATTCCTGGTTTTGGTCTGAATCCACATGAGTGTTAAGTATCCTAGATGTGCTTACATTATTTATTTGCACTGGCTTAACCTGCTTGATTTTCAGATCAACTGAGAAACTTTTTGCCTTCTGTGGCTAATGGGATGAGCCCCCAGCTGTGGCACATCCTCTCCCTTTCGCAGGCCATGGCAGCACCTAAGCCAATCTTTGTATATTCAGCCACGTGAAAGACTTTCCCCATGTCTGCTTCCTCCTCCTCATTCCTGTTGGATGCTGAGGGCTGATGCAGAAGACAGCCCTCACCCCCAAAACACTTCTTCAAACACAAGGATGTCAGGTGGGGCACACAGGGGCTGATGCACAGCCTTTGCTTTCAATCCCGCTGATTTAGATCTGGCACTGTCTGCTCTTACAACAGAAATGCACGGCCACGTTTTCAAAAGAGGCCCAGTGGGAGCAATTAGACACAATATTTACAATTGCAACGCTGCAGCTACTACTGATATTTTCTGCAGCTACAGACACCTGATACATCCACGCTCACGTACGCACAGATGAACAGATCTTTGTGACATAAATATCAGTGCGGTGGGGGGGGGGAAAAAAAAAAAGATCACATTTCAGTAGATCTATTTTAATGTGTGAAAAATAAAAGCTGCTTCCCAAAACCTTAGCCATGACAAACGGGTCTATCATTCAACCTCAGAAAAACGCAATACAGCAAGAACCAAGAGGTTTTTTGCCTTCAAAATTATGAAAGAATTTCCCTTCTGCTCGAACTGAAGCAATCTAAAGACCAAGAGAACGCTCATCTGAACCTTGACTTAAGTTGTTGCTCCAGCCATCATGACTAACTTGAAATCTGGGCTGACATTACTAGAATCTCCAAGGTACCTTCCAATGGTTCATGTGTTATCCCAGCTTATGTTACTCAGAAAATCTCTAGCTCAGAAAAACAACCAACCTGAAGGCTGGATGTCATTTCATCCATTCCCATCCCCATGATTCTCCTCTGGATCTTCAGTTAGGATTTAAAACAAACAAACAAACAAAAAAAAACAACAAACAAACAACCCCAAAGTTGCAAAGTTACAGTAATCATGCCATTCTTTTCTACAGAAAAATTTAAAAAAAACCCCCACAAACACAACAAAAGCAAAAACCCCACATGATTATCAAAAATCTACTCTTATTTTCTACTTCTATGAACAGAGAATAATAAGGTATTAGAGACCATGATATGTTGATTAGAAAATAATGAGAGAATTGAAAATACATTTGTTATCAAACAGCTACATAAACATGAAGTTATGATGAGCTAAGATTGCCACTCCTGGATTATATTCATAATGTTTTTGGTCAGGTCCTAGTAATCATGAACTAGAAGTTTAAAATGGGAATTCAATAAAAAAAAATTAATGAGCAATATGCAAAAAGTGCAAACAAAGTCTGGCCAAATCAATAAAGCAATTTGTTCGCAGACACAAGCCACAAAACCTTATCTTCACACTAAGTTCCGTTCGCTCAGATAAGGTTATAAACCAGCAGTCACAGCTCTGCAACTTTAAAGGAAGGGGGGGGGGAAACCTGCTAAGTGTCCCAATTCACTTGTAATGGCAATTCCTTACATTATCAGGACTTTCTTATATATCCTACTGACAGTAACCATGCCCACAGTAGAGCAGCTGACTTTGAACATGCTGACCTTGAGCAAGCAAACGACCTTTAGCAGCATGTACTTCTGGCTTATTTCACTGCAACAGCGAAACAGCCTCACCATCTATAGAAGTCTGGAGTCTCTGGCCACCACCCCTGACTATTTTAAGATATCCCAATACACTTCAGTGATGCACAGTTCAAAGTGATAGAATAACATCTGCTAGCATGTTGAAGTGCAAGTTGTTTACAGAGGCATTTTTAGCTTGTTCTCATACTGTGCTTCCCGAACTGACAGAAAAATTGATTTATTAATAGAGCTTTGCCTCTCATTTAAATATCTAAACCCCTCCCAAATTTAATAAATATTGAGCAAGAATTTTAGGCATTGTGAAAGGAGAAAAAACAAGACGTCCCACTCTAGATAAAGCTTATTTAGAAACTTCAAGTATGTGACACTAATGGGTGGACTTGAAAAGACACTTGCTTCCTGAGATGTCAACTCTGCACAACTTCTCCCCTTGGTCATCACTATAAAGAAAATCTGTATTAAGATAGGTATTTGTATAGAGGTTTTTAACTGCTATTTTAAACATACAGAAGTTGTATGTTGATCTGATGTTATGAGAAGATAATCCCCTAACATCAACGGATGCAACGTTGTGTTACTGAGTCATAATAACCCATCCTGCTGACAACTCAGCAGAAAGAGAAAACATTCTATTTTTTAAAAAAACACTCTCGGGAGTCACTGTCAGCTTGTGTTCTCTGGCGTCCCTGGAGTGACAAGGGCTACATCTAACCAAGTGACAAAGGCCACTGAGAAAACAAGCCTCTCCGGGAATTTATGGGCAGGAGAATTTTCTTCTAATTTTGAAGGAATGTGCGTAGGAAATCAAATAAATTGTATAAGTTTGAGGGGGGAAAAACTGGCATAAGCTGTTGTTGGTTTACTCTGAAATTTAGCATGAAGCTGAAGAAGTCATAAATAAAAGAGCTGTTCTAGTACAACAGCCTCAGAGCACACACTGCCCTCCTCACTGGAGCCCTGCTCATGGGCAGTAATTAAGCCACATAGTTCAACTACTTTATTGTTTTTCCAAAACCCTTTAAAACAAGAGAGACCATATCAGATCAAATCGCTCTCTGAGCCACAGCAGAACTGACTGGGCAAATGAAAACAGTGTCAGGAGCACAGGACACAATGACGGTCACTCTTCCTCTGTCCTCTCTGATCCTTCATAGTAGAGGAGGGTAGGAGAAGGAGAGGGGGAAAAGCCTGCTCTCATCCACCAGGAATACATCCAACAGCGATTTTTCCATCTCTCTGAGCTCCATTGCAACACTATTGACATTTGGCATTTTGTCTGGAACAACTCTGTTGATTAGCAACTATCCTTAGCTGGAAGGCTGGAGGGAGAATATCACTGTCCGATTCAGGAATGACTCCACTGAGTGCACCTACTTCCATCACTTGCTTTTCCTTACGAGTGCACTGCTGAATACCTGGGATCATATCTGACTACTGTCACCAGCAGAGCAGAAAAACATTTCCGACCTACACGTGTCTCTTAATAATCAAGACACCTTCCATTCTGCCAGCATTGAAGTTGTCCACCAGCCTACTGCAGGTTCAGTTGGTGCCCCATTTAGTAAGGAGATCAATTATATTGCTTCCCACTCATCTCATTTTCCCAATGAATTTGACTATGCTAATCAGCAGTTTGCATACAGACCACTGGAGGCCAAGAGGAACATCCTTCCTTCAGGGAACTGAGTGCTTGTGTCTCCAAACATATTTTCAGTAAAGTTTCCAGCTGTGCTCTAACAGCACTATAATCTGGCACACCACGGAGATGATGTTTGCTTCGTAGACAGGAGTTGAAACAACCATCGAGGTGGCCACATGGGCAACCAGACAAGCCACTGTTCAACTCCCTTTTGGTTGGCTGTGCACCAGGAGCACGCAATGAAGCGGCTCACTCACTCCTACACCTGCAGTGGCTACTGGTAAGCCCATGATACGAGAAGGATTTTATGAGTGATGAGCTTCGTAAGGTTTACTGAAGTCTCTGAGGAAGACAACCCAAATTAAATCAACATGAAGGTGATTCCCCATGGAAAAAAAAAATGTGTTACCTCTGAATGCAACACTTCCCATGACAACAGAAATGAAGGTAACTTGGCTCCCTGAAGCAGATGGGCAGGACTACCTTGACCATCTCAGATCATTTGACTATTCTTGGAGGGCACTGCCATTTCAAAGCCCCTCTTCTCATAAATACTTCCCTAAATGCATCTCACCTCAGGAGAGAGGCAAAACAAAGGCAAGCAACTTTCAGAGGGAAACACTATGCCCTAGGAAAACTTTCTGCCTTGCCGGATGAGCACAAAAGACCAGATTTAGAAATAAATGTTTTCATTCCGCTCCTCCACAGCCTCCCTGTGCGATAAGGGGAGAAAGAAGCTTCCCTTTTGGGATGCAACACTCCCCTTTTCACGATTTGGGGCACAGTGGACCAAAAGAACAGGAACATACTGATCATACCATGCCCATAAATGACAAAAGCTGCATCACCTAGGCTGTATGTAAGGGCATTTTCTTCTGAAAATGTACACACTGCCTAGTTATTTACCTCCCTAGATCACTCACAAAAGGTCAACAGTCTTAACGTGTGAGGCCAACAGCAAAGAAAAGGCTTCAAATACCAGATCTCTCTAGTCCACAGCTATTAAAATCCAGACCAGCATAAAAACAGCGTGTCGGCACAGACACTGTCTTTTAGGGAAAGAGTACAGAGAATAACATTTCATCTTTTAAACAAATAAAAAATAATCATCTGTGACTTCAGACAGTGTATTGTGGTTGGTATTTATTCATATCCATACTCTACAATTTCTAGCAATATAAGTCAAAGGTTTCCAAAAGGTAATGAAATGTCAAAATCTGTTTTTCGTACTTGTTTAAAACATTTTCTTATTTTCTTTTTGCTTGACATAGTTGAAACAGAAACAGGAAAACATCAAGTCATTATCACTCCATTCGGTTTTTCTCCATTTTTCTGCTTGTTTGTATCCTTTTAAAATTCAATTAGTCTCACTTTTTTAGGATCTCTCCTCATACAAAAGTACTGTAATATTTCCAATAGTCATCATTATGTCACCTCTCCTTCTGCTACAGGCTAAGTAGCAGCCCATTATTCATTCACCTGGCTGTACTATGTTCCATGCCTTAAATCCTAATCCTCTTATTACTTATTTTTCCAATTCATTACTCACTTCCTCTTACGGATGCAAAATACTGACACCAGCACTGAAAATAAACACTGTAACACTGGAGAATGCCACAAAGTCCATTCTCACAATCATTAGCTCACTGTGGTCCCAAGAACAAAAAAAAAAAAAAAAAAGTAGTGATAAGATTGGGGGGGAAAAAACGAACAAACAACCTTTTCTCTGCAGCCCTGCTTCCCCTCAATCTACATCGTCATTTAAGGACATTTCATTCCATCCCCTTCTAGAATATCAGATCCTAATATAGTCATTTTAAAACAAAATGTTTCCTCTTATTAACTTTCTTCAAACTCTCTCTGGCTGAGTGCTTTTACACATCAGAAGAGGCCAGGTTCCCATCACATCTACTTAGGAAATATCCACATAGATGTCAAAACCAGAACATTCTGCCTGTCACTTGAAGCAACCCTCATCCACTGTCGTCTCTGACCAGGCAAAGATCCCCACTGTAACAGGTAAAAGTAAAAATCATGCCAGTACACACCCACCTTAGCACAGAAACCATTTTCAAGGATTGTACACAAGCAAACAATGTGATCACACTAATAAAAAGAGGTGCTGTAGTGAACCAGCACTTTTTAAGAAACACTTTCAATTAGAACTCTAATTGGATTAACTTCGCTTGAAGTTTTAAATAAAAATCTATTTAAAAGACTACTTTCTTGTTAAGTAACTTAAAACAAACACATACCACCACTGAGCTTAAGGGACAACAAGAAAAAATGTGGGGGAAAATATATTTCAATAGCAGTCCCAATTGCTGCTTGTTTTAAAGGGTTTGTTTCAACATATTATAGTTAAACAAGTCAAACCTGCACTATCACTCCCAGTCTTTTCCAGTACAAAAAGCATTTAAGTACAGTTATATTTTATGAAGTAGCTCTTTATTTTATTGACCAAAAGCAGAGTTTCTTGCAAAATAAATTCCATCTCAATACAATGTATTCTCTGAAGGCCCTTCTCATCCTTCTTTCAGGTTTTTCTCTTCCCTGGCATCCTCTATTTTGAGACCTTTTGAATCAAAATCCTATTTTCTGATATTATTTACACTAGTCAGGTGTTTCCACAGGAATAAAGAAAAATGTTGACAAACTGCCAAGTTACACAAAGTTAATCTGAATCACACAACTGGTAGAGAGCTATGGATCTATGATGAAATCCAGCATGCTAAAAACCTTTTCAGTAGTAAAACTTTTGCTGAAAATAATCTTGATATTTAGCATCTTTCTTTTTCCAAAATTATCTCAACCACAATTCACATATTCATATAAATATAACACCAAAACCATTCAAGTAGATGGACCCTGACCTTTTTTTCTTTTTTATGTCCTTTTTTGTTTCCAAAAATTACTGACCTAAATGCTACTTTATAGAAGGATGATAAAACTATACAAGACAAAGAATATGATCTTCTACTGAGCAGCCTGAATATTTACAAAGCACTTAAATGCAACTCAGTAACTAGGCAATTTTAGGGTCACATGCCATATTAAGTATATGAATATCATTCAACATCACTGAGGTAACACAAGTACATGCACCCACAAATCTTATCTTATTCTGGGGGGGAGTGATATTTTAGAAAGTACATCCACAAGGATCCCCACTTATTCACACTTCAGTGCAACACAAGCATCCAAAATGCACTCAAGGTGCACACTGACCCCTGCCAGCACATGGACCTGCTCAACCCAACCAGCAGGTCAAAATGCTAAAGAAACGTGGAGCCAAGTAAAACAGAACTACAGTTACTACATTTTTGAGTAGGCAACTAAATAATAACAACAACATTGTGTCTACTGAGCCATCTGAAACAGAACAAAACAAACATTTGAAAGCAGTTAGTTGAGACTGAAGTACTAAGACAGGACCACCCAGCCCGGCTGTCCACAGGCTCCCCTTCCTCAGGGAGGGAGGAGGGAGAAGTGGCAGTAGCTCACAATAATCTGTAATTGCTTCAAGAAATAAAAAAGCTAAAATAGGCATGAAAACATTCTCAGACCATGCACCTGGAGTGTCTGCTGGACTACAGATCTGTACAGAAGAGCTGACGTTAAGACAGTTGCCCTTGTCTAGAACCTCACAGAATTCATGCATCTTTTCAAGTCTGGCCCATTTTCGTCCTCAGGGGCCCAAACCCACAGTATCTGATGTGGGGTACAGCCACTGCACCAAAAGGGACTCTCTAGTGACTTAATTTCTTATTCCCTCTCGTGCACATTTTTGTATAACATGGGCATGCATCAATCCATGTCGTTTCCCAATTTAGTTTTCTGCTGATGAACTCTGTGTAGTTTTTAAACCCTTTGCTGCAGTTTGCAATTAAGCAATAGAGAATGCAGGTGATGAACTGGAATATTTTATGTGAGCACTGTATATGAAGTGTTCTTGTTTACAAGCTACAGCCAAAAAATTAGTTAGATCCTTCTGGTAGGAACACCAGTCACTCATTTCATCAAGCCTAGAATTGCACTGCACAAGTTTTCCTTTCCAGAATGAATAGCTATAAAATATTTAAAATTTTCTTCAAAGTACTCATTATCCTAGTTTACTAGCTTTTTACTAAATTGGCAGACAGTCAATACACAGGGCATCCTATTGCCAATGACGCAGAGCAGAACCGAAAAAGGTCTTCAACCAAGACAAGTTCAGCTTATGAGGAAGACAAAAGGAATAAATATCGATAATTTTTGAATGTCACACAGATTGGATAATTACATGAAGAAAGGTTTGAAAAACAAACAAACAGAAAAATCAAAAACATACATCCATTTTGAGGCAAATGAGAATGCAACCATGTATCAAAATCACTTTAAATGTCAGCCTGGTATCACCTTAAACATTTAAGTATCCTGTCACTCACTAACTCCAGCTGAAGTCCACTGCTGCTGGAGGCACTCAGTCAGAATGGAGTTTCTAAGAACTAGGGAAAATATTTACAAGTTCTGGAGAAAAACAGAGGCATTTACATAATCTTTGGCAACAGGATATAGAAGTATGGCACTTCTAGTACACTGTCCAGCTGCTTACAGGAAAAAACCCATCATCACATTAGGAAGGCAGGAAAGGCATCCTAAACAAGATAATTTTTTTCTCTTTTCCTTTGAAAAAGTCTCATCAGCAGTCTCAAAATAACAGTAAGTGATGACTTCAGAGCGCAACACAAAACATACTTCCAGAAAAAAAATCAACACTGCAAAAACATTCAAAGCAACTATTCACATTCAAAATGGTAACCAGCCACTTAACCCTCGTACAGCCTATGTTCTTAGATGGTTCTAATTTTTTCTAAATTATTCTTATTATTTACCTGGAACAGTAGTTCCTTAAGCCATTAACTTTAATAAGTGCTAAAACCTTGTTCCATTGAAGGTTAAAAAAAAAATTAAAGACACTTACCTGTAATACCGAGATTGTAAATAAGTTGAACAAATAGTCTTTGATACATGGCTGGCAGACCCGAAGTCTATTACTTTGACCCGGTAAGGCTGCCGAACAGGATCCACCAACATAATGTTCTCTGGTTTGAGGTCAGCATGGATTAAACCCAGACTTTTCAGTTTTTTCAGTGCAGTGGCCACCTGTTGCAGAATGGGCCGTATTACTTTGAGTTGTAGGGGGCTGAATTTGTTTTGTTTCAGGAAGTCGTACAAATTCTGTTCCAACATCTCAAAAACCAGGCAAGTGTGGTTACGATGCTGAAAGCACTCATAGGCTCTCACAAAGTTAAATTCATCAGCATTTTCAGTGCTTAGCCTCGCTAAGATGCTCACTTCTATTTGCCCCTGGCGCGCGTACGAAGGGTGATTCTTCAAGATTTTGATTGCCACAATCTCATTTGTCCCCCTCTTCCAGCACTTCACTACTTGTCCAAAGGTCCCTCTCCCAAGGAAATCCAGAACCTCGTACGTGTTTTTCACGGAGCACAACACCTCGTGCTGCACTAACTGGTAATCTCCATCTCCGCTCGTGCCACTGGGTTTTGCAGTTGCAGCCGTCGTCACGACCGTCACCGGGTTCCCCACGCTGGTTTGCAACATTGCAGGCAGGATGGACAGTTCATCGACAATCTGCATCGTGCTGTTCTGATTATCCAGCTCCTCGCTCTTACGCTTCAATCCACATCGCTGGGGTCCTTCCAGGATATCTGACTGGCTTCCTTGCGTCCCAGTCCGAGGTGCCTCTAGCTGAGGTTGCTGCACCCACGCTGCCAACGCTTTTGTAGCACCTGCGGTATTTTTTAAAGCAACAGCATTTGACTGCAACCAAAAGCTCTGTCCTCGAGGTCTGTCAAATGGGTTTTTAGTCTGAAAGAAAGTACTAACCCTGTGGGGAGAAATTCCAAAGTTTTTACCATTCACATAGATTTGCGGGTAGGTTCTTTCGTGGTACACGCAACTGCTTGGTTCTAGTTTGAGTTTCTTCACACTACAAAAGGCACTTGACTGGGTTTGATAAACATATGGTGGATAGACCAAGACTTGTGAGGCCATACCTACAGAGAAGATAAAAAGAAAAAAACAAGTGAAAATTCTACACGTGCCCCATGCTTTGCAGCAGCTTCTTCTAAAGAAATCAGGACACGGGTATATTCTCCAAACGAGTCAGTCTAAAGCTGTTACATATTTAGTTTTTTGTGGCTGATACAAGGCCCTTATGCCTTACCAGAGCACACACTTCAGCACACAGGGACTTTAACAGCAGCAGGTTACTGCAGTCAAGTGCACAGGGCAGGACTGAGATAGTCTGCAGCAGGACGCTGCATGTAATTTTTCAAGTGCAGGACCTCCCTTTGTGCTATTAAAAACTCAGGTTTCATTTAAAACCTCCCAACTTCTACATACAAAAGTACCATAGTGTTCGGTAACCTAACTGAACAACCCATTCAAATATTTGTCAGAGATGACATAAAATAACCCAGACATTCTTAACTGTGAGATAAAGCTACCTGTTACACAGGTAGACTTACTCCTTGGAAGCACCATCAGGCTTCAGAGAACAGACAGACAACGACACAACTGTCCAAGCTGGAAGAATTTCACTGGGATGAAAGGGAAAGCGGTCGAGCCATGTGATGGGGCCCAAAATAACTTCGGGGCACGTGTATGTACACGAACGACCACAACTTTCCAGTAAATTACGATGTACAGTAATCTAATCCATTCACGAAAGGCAGGTGCTTTTCCCAAGTTATATTCCACCCCAGTGCAGGAGTTCCAATATCAGTGACGCAGTCTTAGGGGGTAGAGGCACCGAATTTAACTTCCAGGTTTCCTCTTTCCACTGACCCTGCTGTCCCCTTCCAAACCTGTCAAACGCCAGCCTTAGTGTTTAGCATTACATGACAGAAAAGTCTAAGAAAAAAGGCCCTGGATGGACCTCAGTGTAATTTGACTACAAGGTTTCATGGAAGTTATGGAAGTTATACCAGTCTGATCAGCAACCAGAGACAAATTCAACACCAATAATACCTTAATTAAATCACTTAATCATACCAGGCACATGAAAATTCTGTTAATAGGTATTTAAATTGCAGATGAGTCACATAAAACTTGAGCCAGACATTGCAATGACTCCGATCAAATGAAAACTAACCAAACGCACGGTGTAATTATTCTGAAGCTGTGATTTGATTTATGCAAATTAGCATTTAGATATCTTAAGAGCAATTAAAATAATCATACCAACACCTCAGCTTAGCATCCTCTAATGGGTTTTGTCCCAGCTGTAGCAGAAAACTTCAAAGCCCTTTCCTCCCCAAAGCTGTTTGCCCAGAGCCCGATGATGGAGAAGGCTGGAGACAGCCAGCAGCTGGGCTCTCTTGCCACCAGACGTGATGGGACTGCCACTGGCCTCCTGCTTCACACCAAGAATTTAAGACTAACTATTAACCTCAAAACACAGGCAAAAATTCCCCAAATTCTTGAATTCTCTCCTAAATGGCATACCCCATTACAACATGCCTAGTGCACAGCATAAGCATATTACTGACTACGGGACTTACCCTCTTTTCTATAATAATCATATTTAAATAATTCACAGTTCAGGCCAACCTAAACCTTCTGTCAGCAGCCTACCATTCCTCCAGTTCTTCTGGGATGATTCAAATAGCAGATTTGCCACATTTGCTCCAAAGACACCGAAATATCAAAATAACGCTTGAGGTTTTTTCTTAGCAATCTTTTCAAGGTTCCTGCTAAAAAATGCTCTGCTTGCTTTTTCACCACAATCCTTGCTTACTCTTTGACACGCATGTGCATGACAGAAGTAAAATACACAACTTCAAAAAACTTTTACACTTCAAAAGCAAAGAAACTGTCCCTCTTCTCAAGGACTGGCATGTCATCCTACAGCTTGCTGACAGGAGGGTTCAGAGGCCCAGCATCACCTTCATGACTCAGAGGCAAATCTAAATGCTGAGCCAGCCCAGAGGCACAGCCATACCACTAAGCTCCTGGGCAGAAACAGGTCCAGTGCACTTCCAAACAGGAGGGAGCTGGATGTCTGGCCCAGAGGAGAGAGGCTGGCTAAGCTGCAGCAACCCCAGCAGGTCCATTTGTCCTAGATCTGCCATAACCAAACAGCAAACATTCCCAACATTTCACTTCTGGAGAAGGTAATTGCCCGTGCGAGCACATCACGAAAGCTGAGGGCATTAAATGAGGATGGTTACTTTAAAAAAAAGCAATAAACCTACACTGCAGTTAAGGATGTTTTCAGAAGACATGACAACAACACAGTGTGGGGGGTAACAGGGGGAGGACAGTCCTCTAGCATGGTCAGAGGACAAGTCAAATCGTCACCTGAGCCTATTGAGACCACTGACATTCAAAAAAAGTGCAAGTTTTCTATAGCTCATGCTGTTCAAACCAGTCCAGAAGTTCTGGAAGCACACAGTCCCAGCTTTAACATTAATTTCAGTTGGACAAAAAAAGCCAGGCTATCTATCATCTTTTGGAATTTGTGTGTTTCTTACAGACTTAACTACATGACCCTGAACTCCAACCACAGTAACAGCTCTGTTCTCAGATAAGAAGTGTTTACTGAGTTATCACAAGAACATTTGCAGCAACTCCAAAAAAAAATATAATTAAGCACTAAATAGAAGAGATAACATACCCTGGAAGAACAACCTTGGATACAATAATGAACTGCACTAAATCCGACTGAACAAAAAACAGTAAAATTTCACTCCAGAAAAATAAAAATGGTCTTGGTTTTTGTTGAAGCATCTCAATTCTTACCTTCCCCTAAACACTTCTTTGTTAGCTCCATTATTTTGCTTGTGTTTTTTTTAAACATACACTTCGAGATGTCAATCTCATTTGGACAAGCTACAACGTCTTCACATGACCAATGAATGAGGTGTTCCTGTGAAACAGGTGCATGAAAACCCTGCACCTGAGACTGCTTAAAGATCCCTGCCATGCACTCATACACAGTGCTCAGTACACATTTCAGACAGGGGCACCTTCCTCGCTCTACATTAACATATATGCAGCGAAATCCAACAGAGCATCACGTAACTAATCCAACACAACCACTTTCTGGAGGCCTCTGTTTTGAGAAACTAAGTTTATAAATAGGATTGATTTGCCCCTGCCCGGACGAAAACAAAGCCCCACAGTCAGCAGAGCTGCACAACAAACCTTGAAGAGAAAGGGAAAATACCACAACAGCCTCTACTATAACAGCACTGCCATAGTGTGGGGGCTTTTTTGTTGGTTTGGGGTTGTGGGTGGTTTGGTTTTTTGGTTCTGTTTTTTTCCTGTGTTGGTTTGCTTGTGTGGATTTTTAGGGGGTTTTTTTACTATTTTGGGGGATTCAGGTTACAATGCAATCCTATGTATAGCTACACTGGAAAGAGTAAAGAGTTATCACGTTGCAGGGGTTTTTTGTTGTTATTTTTTTTACCAGGTCTCCTAGCAGAAGAAAAAAATACAGCACATTTCCACCTACCAGAGTGGATCTTTCTTCCCCCTCTTGTCACAAAACATTTCACTGAGTTTATCCATCTTTCTGCACAGTTCTTAGAGAGACTATTCCCACTTCCTCGTACAAACTGAAGCTTGTCAGGCTACATCTACATTAACAAGTCCAGCAGTAGAATAAGAGAGGGATGTGCAGAGCAAAGCAGCCAGTGCCAAAGGAAAACAAAACCCTTACTTCTGTGCTCATTTCAGGGAGGTTACTTGAGCCCCAACACTCATGAGCACCAGGTGCATATCTTCCATTTTAAAATTTAAGAATTTTAAAAAACCAAAGGCGTGCACTAGAAGACCCCTTCGGAATGCAAATCAAAGCAGAGTAAACAAAACCATCAGAAGATGGACTGAAAAGTGCAATCCCCAGGTGACATAAGACAGCTACGCAGGTAGCCTCCAGCTACTTGAGTAGTTTCAGACTTGTCTTTCAGTTTTAGTTGCAGAGAAGCCTGTCTGCTCCCCCTAAACCCATTTTTAAAGCCCTCTTCTCCTCCCTCAAGTGCAAGGAGACCATCATAACTTCCCTCCAGCACAGTGACTGCTCCTGAGTAGTGGCACACACAAGCTGAGGTTGACTCTAGAGCTCTCCAGTTTGCATTCTCCAATACTGAGGTTGCCTCACATGCCAGACACTGCCAGTGAATACTGCAGGGGATGTGGAAGAGAAAGACTGTCTTGAGACACCTACCAAATATTATTACTTCTAGACAGGTTTCCTTCGAAGGAATGGGTCTTCTTGGTTTCAAGCACAGAGAACTGGGAAGACTACGTTTGGCTTATTAAACATTAAACTACATAAAATGTGTGACTTCTGATCAGAGTTAAGACTGGGAATTCTGTGCTTCTGAAGAAAGTACCAACAAACTAATGAAGTAAATTCACTGTTAATTCATTTAAATAAACTAATAAATGCACTTTCACAAAGCGATGTCAATGGATCGGAGGCACTTCACAATTTGCCCCCCCCCCCAGCTCGGCTTTCTCTACAGAAACTGAGTAACAAACCACACAGACGTGTCTCAGCAGAATGAAACCCCTCTGCTTAACATCTTGCTAATGTTCACCTAACTGTAACAATGCTGGCAGTTCTAGGCAAATTTAGGAACACGACCAACTTGGCAGACTGGGACAAAACCTCGACAAGCACAGGCTGTTTCAGGCCTGACCACCATTAATAATTAACCATACACTGACATTTCCTCATGACCGAGTGAGGCGGCTGTGTAGCAGAGTAACTAGTTAGAAAGGCCACGAGCTGAAGAGAAATTGCCACATTACACCCTCAAGTCGTCTGCAGAATACGCAGCTCCTTTTACCTGCCCCAAGCGCTGCAATCACCCTGTTGTTGCTGGCGTAGTAAATCCCCGGCAGGCAAAGCCCAGCCAGCGGCACCCACCTAATAACAGAGTTAAACTGTAACTCAGGAAAACTTGTTTTCCCACTTCTTTAGGGCCTCCATCGGCAAGAACCGGCTCCAACATACTCTCACCCTTCTCGCAGCGCAGCTGGGGCATCGAGGGAGGCTTTCTAAAAGCTCAGGAACTTCCAGCAAATGCTCAGTTTGAGCAGTGGGTGCTTACGCAATGTTTTGTTTACATTATGCATCACTTTGGAAACACTTAGGATACTAACTGCCGTTTTTCCCAGGTAAAACAATTGCTCTTTTTACATTAGCTGACACTCAACTTCGCCAGTTATTTAGCAGAGATCTGAATTAGGTGCCCTCTCTTTCCCCCCCCCCCCCCAGAAGAAACTTAATTACCAGTAGTAGCAGCACCTCTATGCCATTGTTTATTTTGGATATGTAGTCGAACAAGCTGTACTGATCCGAGTACTTTCATACCCATGACCCGTTCACCCTGAGGAATTCCCTTACTCCAGCCCTACGATTACTAACAAAGCACTGGCAATTGAGGTTTCGTGCAATTTATACAGGAAAAGATCCACAGACAGGGCAAAGTGTCCAGAAATACAAGCCCAGAGAGTCCTCCCACCCTCTGGCCACCTCAAAACCAGCTCTGTGAGCAGATCTGTGACCCACGGAAGGGAGGGAGCAGAGCAAAGGAGAAAGCACGAAGCTGTTTCAAGTAACACATGCCATGTGAATCGTTTCCTTGCATAACCACAGAGGCAATTCTAGACATGAACTGCACAGGCACACACACACACTCCACCACAGAAAACTCTGAGATGCAGGGGCAGCTGATGATACCTCACAAAAAAAGCCAACACCAAGTTCCAGGGGTAGCAACCAGAGGCACGCAAGTTTAATGACAAAAAAAAAAAAATTATTACAGTCTTTGATTAGAACACACAAGATATTTTAGAGCTCCAGAATTTTGGCCCATCGTACACCAAGAAAATTCAGTTGAGCTGATGGCAGCCTTTGCCCAACATAAAGCCTCAGTCCTGCACAGGTCAGTGGCAAAAGTCAAGGCTGAAAGGCCAAAGGTTGGTTGCAAGCTTGGGGAGAGTCTTAGCGGGAAGCAAATGATACAGGGATTAAATTTTGCATCTGTAAAACTTAGTTACTAAACACCTAAGAAAAATGTTACAGAGTTGACTTTAGATTTGTACAACATCAGAGATATTTTTAGTCAGACGCTACCGATGCTGCATTAATAACAGAAACGGAAAACCTAAATTCATTTAAGTGTGATACAAACTAGTCTCAACTGCACCATTGTCTCGATACTCGGAAGTAGAACTGACGCCACACACTGAACACATACTTTATATAAAATATCAGAGTGAACTCCTATGACTCAACGCTGTCGTTAGTGCCAGTAGCAGTACTCAAGAATACAATGGCTATATTCACATTTTCCGCAAATATCAAAAGCTAAATCTTGTGATATGACTGCAATCATAGCTAAGAAGATAAATGAAACAGTACTTCAAGCACTTTTTTTTCCTCTGGGCAAGATGCTGTTGTCCAACTGAAAAGCAAAGCACAAGCAGTGCAGCATCAGCCATCAGCCCCGGGTGAGAACATGCCCTCCAAATCAGAATGTGCCTCCATCAACACAAACAGCGCATTTCAACCAGCCAGGGCTTCGCCAGCCTAATCTCTTCTTTTAAAAGGCTAATTCTTTTAGAACCTGGAAACAGTAGGCACACTGAAATAAAAGTCCAGAACAGTGGTATTTAGGAGAGCCCACACCTTCGCGTTCCCCACCACAGCAGTGCTGAAGGATCCATTCAAACCACTGCTGCTGTCTGTCACAAGAGCAAGAGGGATCGAGGTGAGTCGAGAGGCAGGGCGTAAAGCCACACTTTTTCCATTGCTGTAAGTGTTTCCAAAAGATTTTGCCACCTTCCCTAAGGCAGAAATAAAATTTGATAGAGGGGATTAGCCCAAACTGCTTGTTGGTATATCACCTGTTCAAATGCCGCTGTCTTTTTAAAACAAACAAACTTCTTACACGTGTATGCCCGTTTTCCTTCTTATTTCCAGTAATTTTATTTTTGTTTCATTGCTTAATTTTGCCTTCTTAAGTCTGTTGGGCTTTTTTTAAAAACAGAAATGGACCAACCCCTCTAAGCAATTTATTTAGAAGCTTCATTTTAGCATAGCTCTAGACAGTATCAAATGCAGTTCCTGTAAGGAAGAGGGCTGTTTCCCTTGTAGATACCTCAGCTCCACATGCTGAGGTATCTACATGCATGCACATCAAGGGGTCCTATTCACCTAAAGTTCATCAAGTCCTCTAAACTATTCAAAGTGGAGGAAATTCATCCAAAATGGTCTTTCTCCCTCTTACCGTAAAAGATTTTCCCCTGGACAAAACAAAAGAATAAGCCACACACCAGTACAACAATACAAAATAACTGGTCTCTCCACAGGACTTGCACATTAAGTTTGCAACAGCACACACACAAACAGCCTGTTGAGCTCATTGAGTCTGACACGTGATGCAAAAATTTGCAAATCAGGCCCTCCTGTATCAAGGAGGTGAATACAACTGCTGCCTGCACATTGAGAATTACCCAGCAGTAAGGAATGTTTGAGTTAAAACTTTCCCCAAACACATGGGGAAAAAAAAAAAAAAGAAAATCAGTCTCTCTTCCCAGAGCATATTCATCTCCTTTTGCAATAAAAATATTAGAGTAAATAAGAACCTTAGTGTTTTTTGTTTGTTTGTTTTAAATCTGACTTAACTGCAAAATAATTAAGGCATCTAAGCCAACATGCTTACCTTGACTGATCTTTTTCTGCTGCAGTTTTCAGGCCACTTGCCTCAGCTACATCCAGTAACAACTTTCAAACATATACACATTGAGATAAATACACATACACATAGTAAGTATATGTTTGAAAGGTATTTGTATATATACACAGACGGAAAAAAAACTCTTCAAAGTCCTAGTATATTTCCCATAATAAAAATTCCTTATTTAAAAGGGGTTTGATTATTCTGCCTTTATATATCAGGAGTTTTTCTTACATTGTAAGCAATGTTGTCATGAAAATAGCATTAGTTGCTTGCTGAAAATAGCTGTATAAATTAGATGTGGCATATGTAGAACAATAAAGAAAGATAGAACAGAGGAAAAAGAGGTGTTTACTTTTTTCGGATTTCTAAGGATGCAGAGGAAGCAGCATTTCCTACAGGTAAAAATCAGTGCATTAGAAATGCATACTGTCTCACAGGAGGATCAGCCTCTTGCCTCCTAATGAATCAATAACTGCAGCAACCCATATTATAATGTTTCCCAAAGCCACCAGTGCAAGAAATTTCTCCATCTTCTCTATGCAGAGAAACTTATTGATTTAACCCTACAGAAAGGCAAAAAGAAAGGCAAGATTACATGCAGCACATGACCCCACTAGCTGGGGGTCATAATAATACTGATAAATGTGCATCCCTTTTTTCTCTGTTGTATTCCCTTCCATGTTTAATAACCTTTCCATTTGTGGCATAAATAAACTTTTAACGACCACTCTTATTTTAGTCTTCAAAAGAATGTTTAGACATCTCTGCAACCAAGTTTTAAAAACACCTTTAGTCCCAAGGAGCACTTGACCCAAAGAGTTTCCAAAGTATTTCTTGAGAAAAACTCCCACCATGTCCTCTTGCAGGGCTCAGAGCTGACACAGTCAAAGGAAGAAGTCTGCCCACAGCACCAATACAAAAGCCAAATAGAAAAGGTATTAAAAACACCCCTTTAGCATCTCGTGAAAGCAATCCATTCCTATTAGGCTGAATATCAATTAATTTCATTAATCACTAAATAAGTTGATGTTAACAGACAAGGAAAGAGGAGGCAAGCTTTTTTCTCCTCTTAGGAACAAAGCTGCTTCCTTCTCAAGGGCTTCACAAGTAAGATCCCAAACACCAAAATTCCTGCATTTAACAGATTCAAATACTGAAAAATAAAGATCTTGTGAGAACCTCTTCTATCCCTATAAATAGTTTAAATCTTCAAAAACAATAGTGAAAAAACCTCAAATGGAAGACTGTAGACAAGCAACCAATTCTAATAGTTAAAAAAAAGAAAGAAAGAAAAGAATAATTGAAAGGAAAAGGGTAGAAAGCAGTAGATGACCGAAGTTTCTAGGAAAACACAGGAAGGAAGATGTTTACAAGACAATGATGCACATTAACAGCATTTCAGTCAAAAAGGCAGAAAGGCATCTTACAAGAAACAACTAAAAAGGCTTCTGGAAGTTGTGCAAGTTCCACCAATTGTTGTGTGCCAACACAGACAAACCCTGCATCATATGAAAGAGGAAAAAAAAAAAGAACATGTTTTACTCAAACTAGCAGAATTAGGTAAAGGTTAACAGCGTTTTTTTAAAAAAACACTGACAAAGGACCAAAACAAGGTAGTAAATAACACGTTGAGACTGGAAACACAACAGAAGAAATGTGGGTTTGTATCTACATATGAAAAAGTAAATCACTTTTGTAAAAGTAAATAAATAAAGTTTCAGATAGATAATATTTATGAATATGTGATACTACTGGTTACTCTTAGTTTCCAAAGGGAGCTTAGATCGCCAGTAAGAAAAGTTTCTTTGCTTGAAGTATTGTTTTATTTACCTTTTTAGCTATGATTGCAGTCATATTGGTATCACAGGAGTTAGCTTTTGATATTTGGGGGAACTATGAATATAGCAATTTTTTTAACACTTATTGGCACTGAAGTTTGTTTCCACTCTGCACTTTTGCCTTTATAGGTGAGCTTTCCCACGCAGACCTCAAGCCTACACTAGGTCCTTTCTGTGGGCAGGCACTTGCTTCAGTCTATTCCAGCAGGAACGGGGAAAGGTTCAGATGTCAGCTGACATCCACATCCCAAGGGAGCAGGCCTGGAGGGATCTGGTCACACTAATAAAAGCAGCAAACATCTTTGCAATGAAGACACTCCAGCCCCACACAGAGCACAGCTGCACCAGTTATCACAGTCCCAGCTGAAGTTGTTCTCCTGGCAATTCTTCCTGCCCAAGGACCAGTTTTGACATCTCACTTCATCATGGTGAGGAGACCCAATTTCATCTCTCAGTTCACCTTCTAACTTGAGAGTCAAGTAAAACCAAAAGTAAACCCCTAAAACGACCCAAAGCAAGTTTTCTCAGGTACTGGTCGCAGCTTGCCCCAAGGCAACAGCCAAGCCAAGCTTTGTGATAAAAATCTTGCCTCACCCAGCAATTTAAGTTCCTTGGAAGTTAAAGTGTCCCTGTCACATAAAAATCAGCTCCAGGACAGCAGGGCCTGGTAACCTAAAGCAGCACAGCCTCCAGAATAGAGCAGGATCAGTGGATTACAGAGTGGTTTCCCACAGACATGGAAAGTGACTGTGGGCATCTCCAACCAGCAGCTACATCCTCCTCTTTTAATGATGATGTTCACAGAACTCTGCACAGGTATTAGGATCTGAGCTTTCTTGTCCCTAAACTTTCCATCCCTTATTCTAAATGGGTAGTTACTGAGGTGCTGTACATATTCAGCAGGTGATGTTTATACAAATACAAAGAGATTTTCATTTGACAATCACTGACTTCTTACATTAAAAGCATTGTTCGCATTTAACTTGGAACGTGCTTTTAAAAAGCACTAAAAAGTTTTCTACAACTGTTAAATTGTTTTTGTAAGAGTGGAAAGAGTCATATGAGTTTAAGATTACTGATTTTAAAGACAGTTTTTTGATGGGAGTGTCCTTCATAACATTTAATAACAGTACTCTGTACATAAGAATCAAATTACTTTAATATTGAGAGTTGCTGTGGCTTTGACCACACTAAAATACAGGAATTTATTTGTTGTGTCTGTTTTGTCTTTTGATATTTCACTGCATCTTATTTTATTGCTGTGTTTTGGAACTTGAACTTAACATTTTTCTACGCTTCATCTTATTACACCCAAATATTGTAGAACACAAGAGAGCTGGAGAAAAGGGAAAACCAGGAAATATACTGCTTATTTACAAAAAGGAATATTTTCTAATCTTTTTCCGAAAACATAAGGTGAAAAAGACTGTGCAAAAAGTTTACATAATACTGGACCTAAAAAATATGTATAGTTAATGATATAGGGAGAGGTATTTTGAAATTACACAACTCTAAGTCAAAGCATAAGAAAAATAACAGAACTAAACTACATGAGTTGACTTGCTTAAAAAAACAGTTCAGTTATTTGGCTCTTCCTCCTTTTCCAAGCACAACTGCTATGCTAGAGACTAACTCCCATTTTTCAGAAAGTTATCCACTCTCAAAAATTAAGTGGAATATTAAGACAGTATATGAAAAAAAAGTGATATAATGTGAAAAAATACTACAAAACTGTACAAAGACTATTCCCAAACTGCATCTAAAACCAAGGTTCACACCAACTCTTGCCATGTTTTTCAACATTCATTATATTGAAATGAAACAACTGAAGAATTAAGGGGAGGGGGGAAAGAACAGCCCTGTAGGAAATGCTATCAAATAAAGTCACCAACAAAAATCCACTTTCATAATTACATGTTGTTCCCCTGCTCACCTGTCACTCAAAACTTAGTGCCTCTGAAGAAAAACAGAGCTACAATTTCTCTAGAAATCTGTTCAAGAGGTAGAGGTTCTAAATTAAAACAGTCCATGGGAGGGTAGGGGAAGCCAAGAACAGGTAACAGGATTTTCTAGGCTTTATCCTTCATTATAGGTTATTTCAGGTCAAAAAGAGGGTGTTCACTGCCTGTACAAGTCAGAAAAGGTAACCCATTACTAACCCATATCATAGGACTAGCTATTTAAAGTTGCTTTAAATCGAGTTAACATGGTCATTTCAGGTGCACTGTACACTCAGCAGCCATCTCTAACACGCTCAGTGCTCAATTCCTCATGTTTGGTTTTGTGCTTAACCCAGCCAGAGTTCTGAAATACAGTTTGAGACACCCAGAGATCCATCTCATACCCAAAAAAATGAGCTTTTCTTTCAAGACCTGTTGAAAGTAATACATTATTTTCCACTCCACCTCTGATTGTCACTTAAGAGATCTGAAGAAATATAAATATTTCAGTGACTTAGGAACAGAGACATTAACTTAGTAAAAGCTCCCCAGCATCAAGCTGAACTCTTATTTCCCTCACTTTCAAAGGCAGGAAAATGTAATAGTTAGAGCAGCTGTGAGTTTACGTAACACATCTACAGGACCATCACAGTTACAATGAAGAAGCA
This sequence comes from Manacus vitellinus, assembly GCF_001715985.3. Lineage (NCBI taxonomy): Eukaryota > Metazoa > Chordata > Aves > Passeriformes > Pipridae > Manacus > Manacus vitellinus. The sequence continues at coordinate 9,303,984 of NW_021940291.1, forward strand.
CTAAGGATGTTTTCTTCATCAGATCAATCCCATGCCAAGACTTCTGAAAGTCTCCTCTGACTGCACCGAGTAACATCATCAGGGAATTGAAGAAAACTCAGAAAACACAAAATGGCACACACAAGCCTTTCTGAGGTCTGAAAGGTGGAAGCTATTTCACAAAATTCAACAGCAAACTCATAACAGGTCAATGTTGGTATCATCACCATCCTCCCTCCGTGTTTCTTCTTCCCTCGGCCAGAGTATCACCAGGTGATATCAGGCCTGCTCTGCCCAACTCATACTTCTGCCAGTGGGCAGAGCAGTTTACCTCAGCTGTAATGCTCCTGCATATTGGATGATATCATTATCCAGAGCAGCTAAGGCTTACCTAATTTTTAAATTAAAAAAAAAAAAAAGTATAGCTGTCCTCTGCTTTATTCCCCAGACTTCTGGGCAAAAAGTGACACTGCCTACAGTAACTACTCTGTACGTACACAGTATTCAGGCCACGATACCTCACAGACCTCACACTGTAACAGCAACATTTAGCTCAACTAAAAGGACTTGTTCCATCTGTATTTAACATTCCTCCAAAATACAAATATTCCTCCAATTCGGCCCCAAACGACAGCACTGATCCCGTTAGTAGTGCTGTTCTTCCCACACACACACACGTAAGAAAGCCAACTACAAAATTCCTGTTTCAAAATGCGCTGCTTTGTCAAAAGGGCCTTTGTTGCTATGATCTGCATGCTGGCAAAACAGAAAATACAAGAAAGAGAATATATACTGTTAAAAGGAAAACTATTCTAAAAAACAGGAAGTCTGCAATCCCTTAAAATAGTACAGAGAGGTACATACCTAAACACACAAGCTCAGAGAAACACAGCCTGACATTTCCTACACGTTTAGATTGGGCTTTGCACAAGAATTAAGCATAGTTAATTCTCTTCCACCCAGGAACTGGTAAGCCAACCCTCTGCCTCCAGAAGCACTGCTCAGCCTCCCATCCCCTTTAACAGACCGACAATCAGTCTGACAGATGCTTTTGGAAAAATCACCTCCCAAACAACGTTTGTTTTGAAGCAACTGCTACCAACTGGAGGACACAACAAGAAAAGCAGCACGTGCAAATTCCAATATTTCTATGAGTCAGTTCTGTTAAGATGAGTGAGTTGCAAGCTCACTCTTCTTCCCCACACCCTGTCTTTGTCTCTGCTATCTCGTTATGCAGAGCTGGTCTCATTTCCCTATTTCTGTAGGTAGTTGTTTGAAAGACAGGAGGGAGGAAGCACACAAACACGAAAAACCCTAAACAAAGAAAAATCACAAGTACCGGCAGAGAACCCCAGATCAGGGGCAGCTTCCCGAGCAATTTTTCAATGAAACTTTATTCCAGCTGATGGAATCCGTCCAATTACAAATCGTCCTCAAGCCCGGAGAGCCACACGCCGCCGCCACCACCACCACCACAATCAGAATTAGAGCACCCAGCCAAATATATCCATGAAAAAATAATTTACAAGCACAACCGGTGCCACACCCCGAGCAAGCAGCAGAACTCGCAATGCAACAGAAGTGCCCGGTAACAAGTGCATCAAGTGAAAACTCTGCCTAATTCCTGTTTTACATGACTGTAAACATCACCTCACCGCGCCGCTACCATAAATGGTCCGCGGCAGCACAGATAAAGCCGTCACCGCTGTTATATCGGTATCACTTTTCTCCCGGTAAGTCCACGTTAACACTTCGCTCTATTTATCTGCGATCTCACTCTGCCACTTCGTAATACAGTATTGACCTATTTTCCAGGTGCTTAATTAATCTCTTTGCTGGCTGCCACGCTTATTAGACAGTTACAGCGTGTATTTTAAACTTAGTTTATAGGAACCTTTAGCAGATTAACTCTGTTATAGAATCATTATATCAGAAAGTAAGTATTCATAGTCCAGCCAGGCTTTTCTACTTTGTGTGAAATCAACCAGAGATTAAACTTTCTGCAAATGATGTAATGGGAG
>NW_021940291.1:9307933-9340693 GCF_001715985.3 Manacus vitellinus
GTGGCCGTCACCTGCCTCCTCGCCACCGGCTGACGGTCCCCCCCGGGAAGCCCTGCGAGAACAAGTTGAGATGCTCCTACCGCGAACTCTCCTCTGCCCGCCCCGGTCCGTCACTACCCGGAGCTCCGCGAGGAGCACCTGTAAATCCCCCAGTGACGGTCATTCTAACCATCACACCCCAAATGGTGAGATCCTCTTCCCACCTCGTCAGCTGCCAGCTCCCCATAACATTCTCCGATACGTACAGTACATAGCAATGAGGCAACTGGTGCCAGGGGAAAGGCCTGACTCTCAAGACCCGCAGCTTAGATAGATGTCAAGGTGAGAGCGAACATGTGAACTCCCGAATTCATTTAAATGAGTGCTCTTGCTTTATAAGGTGAACAGATTCCCCTACCCACCCTGGAAAAATAACTGTGAAGCACCAACCTTCCAGATCTGATCTGACATCCTTCCCTGGAGAGCAGTCCCTGCCACATTAGCCCGGTCAATCGAACACACCACTAGCTATAGAGGTAACAGGACGGAGCAAGTGTAACGACCATTTTGCATCCTGCATTACAGTCCAGCATTTTGCCTTGCTCAAGTCTTGACAAAATAACAGGATACACCCTCAGTAACAACATGCCCCTAATATTATGCATCACTTGAATATTAGTGGTTGGTTGTAGGGCTGGTCAACTTCTCCAAGCAGCATTCTTGGCCCTAAATAGTATTTCAGCTGATGTGGGGTGAAAAGGAATTACTGTTTGCCTATAAAGTATTTAGCCCCAAGATAAATCCTTGGCTAAAGCTACAACTGGACATCACGTGCTTCTCCACCTCTTGCCAAAAATAACAAAGAATTTCTTTATTTACTTGCACAACTACACGTACTCTGCTATTTTTTCTCACTACTTGTTCCAGTATCTTCAACACGTCTGCTTGATTTTAACCTTTATTTAGGTCCAATCCCTGTAACAAAGATTGTTAGGACGTGAAGTCAGAATTGGAATTAATTAATCGGAGAAGACAGAGTTGTTGTACAGAAATACTAAAACACTAAAACCTAACATTAGGGTTACTACCATAACACCACCAATACTCAGTCTTGTAAGTAATGAGACATATAATTTAGGGGTGAGGAAAAATGGGTGGGTGTCAATGTTAGCAAATTATAGCTCCCAAGAGCTGCTCATCATATATATTGCTTACTAATTTTATAAATATTAATCAAGCTTCTAAAAAATATCCTACAGAATTATTGCTATACATTTGATTAACATATAATCTGTTCCAAAAGATAAATGTTGATGAACATTATTGTTGATTACTTCACCATACAAACTCTAAAATGACTTAATAAATTATTAAGTGTATGCTGATTCAATCTCCATTTAATCTGCAAATTTAAATTGGTGCACACCACCTCAAACTGTGATCTTCTGACTAGTCTCAACATAATTTTTACAGCTGTTTTTTAGGATCTGTTTCTTGCAATTTTGTCATTTTTCAGCATGCAACTTCTTATCGTTTGATAACCAAAACAATCCAAAACCAGTTGTAAACTTGAACGATACTGATCCTCTAAAAATAGACAAAATTATGAATCCAGTGCTCCACGGATACGTTTGCACAATTTTAACCAACTTCTAGAAACATTTTAATTTAGGTTTAGAAAAGAAGGGGTGATTTTGGAGTCATTAACCTCTCTTATTGTACTGGTCTCTCGCTGGAATTTTTGAGTTGGTCATGTTTGCTAAAAAAACATCACCTCCCAAAACATGTCACCACTGTCAGTTTTGTCCTCACATTAGTCTTTGCTAATTAGATCAAGCTAGGCTTCCCCTCAGCTTGCAACAGGAGTATCATCAGTGTGTAATCAAACTCTCAAATCTCTTCGAAACTCCTTCAGTTGCTTTCCTGTAGAATCTCTTTGAAGATCCATCATTTGTACTTACTGGGAGCTGTTCCAGTTAAAGACTTCCTTGTTGTTCAAGGAATGTTGCTCACATTTCATCAGAGCTAGGGCCCAAATGGCATGTGAGGGCTGGCCAGTGCCACTAAGGAGCTGAAGAGCTGAACCTCCCCCATCAGTCAGTGACTTGCAGGGGCTACTTTGGCCACAAAAGCGTTTTTAACTGCCCCCAACACATGACAAGATAACATTATCAATGAGTTTTAAACACTGAGGAACAGTTCTATCAAAGGTAAATATGACTGTGTTTGAGGGGCCCTCACATGATTTTTTTTTTTTCTCATCTAAAAAACAGTAAGCAGTTCTTTGCCCTAATTTTGTCTTGGCAGGCAACTGAGGGGTTAATATGGAAACTCCTGTTACACCTGTAAGTACCGTGGACTACTGATACGGTTTGGAGGGGAGTGTTTTGTTTCAAAGTACTTAAGTGACTCAGTGGAAGGAGGCCCATGTCATTTAGATTCACTTATCCAGTTCAGCATTGAAACACACACCTCCACAGGCTCTTGTTGCTCCTTCTTTCTATGCCTTTGCAGAGGATAAGCAGTAGTTTTGTGTGAGTGCTCTGAGTGAAAAGAAGAAACAGAGGTTAGAAGGTGGTATTTCCAACAGACGCAATCTATTATGCAGCAAACAGAGATGATCTAAGGACAAACACAGGCTGGAAGCTTTTGGCAGGACACCTACCAATGACATTTTGTGCTATTTTTGTTATCAAAATCCCAAGCGTAGACACAGACCAAAAAACTCTTTGGCTAGAACAATTTGTTTTACTCACCAAATTGCTATAAACTATATTATCAAAACACTTTTTAAAGCCAGTACGAGTTGTTTGTATCAGCTTATGAGTTGTTTATATCAGCTGGACCCTTAATTTTTGAACAAACTTGAGTCCCAAGCAAGGCTCTGCTGTCAGAGCAAAGCCACAAAGATAAGGACGGGAGAAGGCAAGACCACAGGGCTGTAATTCCATCCCCCAGGCCCTGCACTGTCCCTAATAACACGGGGTGCAGTTGCATGAAACAGCAAGCCACACTCCATCACTGTGAAAAGAACTGGTCTCTTACAATTTCCTTGATCTGCTCTCCAGACATCCAGTTAAATTTTCCTGGTGATAACTCTCCATTGATGACATTGAATTTCCCATTTAGCAGACTCGACTCACCCAGCAGAAAAGGCTTTTCTTGGGTGAGTCGCAGCAGCTCAGGAACGTCAGAGCTGACACAAAGAGGAAGGCAGAGTTTTTCGTTGTCAGTTAGCAGGGAGAGCTGTGCAGGCTTCAGTTGAGTTTCCTGGGTAGAAGTTATGAAATCCAAACAACCCAGAAGCTGGTTGGCAACCACTGAAGGTATCCAGGCCTTCCCCTGACCCTGAAGAGCATGAGCAGCAAGTACAGATCAGCACAAGGACAATGGAACAGGGGAAGGGTACACTGAAATTTTTCTTTTTAAAAAAACTTTCAGACCATAGTATTTAGTTTTCCCCCCAGTATTTAACAATCTGTTAAGCAGGGAATTAATTTTCATGGTAGGATTTCAAATTATAGTATAACTTTACAGTTTTTCACAGTAATTGGATGAAATATTTTATGCTTACGGTACTTATCCTTCCAAAACTGATAAGACTGGACAAAGTTAACTATTTTTTTTTATCTTAAGAATTCCTTATCTAACGCATTTTTTAACTGATGCAACTGTCCCTGAATTATGACTTGTATTATGACAAACAACCATTCAATGTTGTGCATTTGGATTAAAATTTTTCAGGATCGAAATTCCTGCTGAAACATGTAAAGAGGTCAGGGTTAAACTGATAAAAGGTGCTTTTGTAAAAACAAGAAAATCTGAATTTATACTTTCCACTGATTACCATCATATTCAGATAAGCATGGTTCAAAGTTCCCCAGCTCCCCTCCCCATAGATACATTTGCTAGACATATCCAAAATCCAAAGTTCTGTTGCTGGGTGTAAATGGAAAATTACTTTCAAATTTAAAGCAAACATACACTTTGCTCTTTTTGCAACGACTGGAAGGTCAGTTGAGAAGCACTGTCTTTCCTCAATTAAAAAACATGCAGGTTTCTCTGTGCAGTTTACACTGAGTCGTTTGCAAAAACAAACACAGACATTCAAACGCAAATTTCACCTTTTATTTCCACTTTATTGTTTTGCATCTTTAGCACAGGGCTGAAAAAAAAAAAAAAAGGGCTGGAGGGGGAAAGAGATTTGTTTATTGTTTGCCGTTTAACTTACAAGTTAAACAGCCCGACTCCTCCATGAGATTTAAAAGCTGCAAAGCCCAGAACACGCCTTCCAAGGGCTCATGGTGGTTTGTGGGCCTTTGTGCAAGGGGATGCTCATACCAGTGTTCATTTCATGAAGTCATCACCATTCCCTGAGCATGTCCCAAGGTTTGCATGAGGAGCCATCCACTGTGGCTCTTCCAAAGAAGAAAATCAGATTAAAAAACTTTCCTCTGATTGCCTGTCTTTCTGCTTGTTTCTTCCTCAGCCTTTAAAACCCAGTTCCAAGAAACCTCCCACACCATCTTGACATTGCTATTGCAAATTCTGCCAGTTAATGGTAACTCCTGGGAAATTAACTTGTCTTGTATATAAAGATAATGACAGGGTGACTAACATGGTAATTCTTAGAAAACAGGGAAGGAATCTTGAAAATCTTTTTGGTTAGCATGTAGATAAAAGCTGGCTGACTTGAGATGAAATGCACACCTCATCCAAACTAAACCACTAATCCTCTAATTTTTCACATCACAGAAAGGCAGAATGACTGCACTGTAGAATCATAGAATCATTAAAATTGGAAAAGGCCTCCAAGATCATCAAGTCTAACCTTTAATAGATGAGAGACAATTATACACCGAGCAGCTGAAAAAAACATGGAGGTGGAAAAAATATCAAGAATTTATCTTGAGATTACATAAATATTTACTACTTCAATTTAGGATTTATGGAATTTCGCTCTCTCTCTCTTTCTCTTCTTAATTTTTTTTTTTTTGGATAATTGCTTCTTTTCAATCTTATTGTTCTTTTAAGGGCCACAGTTGTTGAAACAGCCAACTGGGACAACTATAATTTTAAAAAATGCCACTCTGCAAATTGTCACAGATGATTTTGTTCAGGGATACTGTGAAATGCTTGTGCTTATATGATATCAATAGGTGTAGATTTGACAGAAGCTTCATGCTGTGTTTTAAACTTTGCTAAGTTCTTGTTCATATTTAAGAGAACCAAAAAGAGTTAAAGAAATTCAATATCCTATGGGAGATTGCATTTTAATATCTTTACTGGATCATGTAAATACTAATGTATCATAGCATTGTATTTTTCAGTCTATATTTTCATTTTCAGTCTGGATTTCCTCTTTTTGTAAGAGCTATAGAAGTAGATCATTTCTCATGCACCTTAGGAGATCCACAAGGAAGGGTGTATCTTCAGGAAATGTGTCATGATAATGTTCATTTGTAGTTTGAAACTGTAAATTTTCTTGCAAGAGTCTTTCTAAATAGCTATTTTCTTGTAGTCATTAGTCTTTGTGGTGTCTGAGTGTCTTTCACGTAAGTGTACTTAATAATTACATTTTTATTCTCTCTCTCCAGCATGAAAATAATTTGAAGTGATTGTTAGGATTAACCAATGTTAAATGTGTACAAAATAACAGTATCTTTCTGGTTTTGAGGTGCTTGGAGAGGACATATGTTTTACAATATCAGAACACTACACCATAAAATGGTGAGAATCAGATATAATCTGAGAAATATCCATGGCAATCAATGAAAAATAAGATAATCCATTACCAGATTAATGATATCCAGACACTGGGAAAAAAGCATTTACTCTACAGAAGAACTTAAAACCACATTGAAACACTTTTTCTACAGAGAAGAAAAAATATTTTTAAAATTAAAAAACACACATATTTCAAACTAAAATTCCAATGAGATAGTGCTAATTTGTAAAATATTTAATAGCAACTATTTGGGGTTTTTTCTGGTGTTTTGAAATAAGCATCATCTCTGCAGCCTACATTTCAGAATATTCACAAGGTAGTATGCACTAATATTACAACCATTTCATTTTTACAGTTGAGTAATCACTTCTTTTTTTAGTGACTGATACATGGCAAGATCAAGGGCTGCAGACAGATGAAGACCACAAATGTTCCAGCTGACCTCACTTTCCAAAATGCATCATTCCTACGAATAAACATCATTAAACATAAGCAGGCTGTCAAATTACAGAATTAAAACATAATCCTGCATTACTCGAGTGACTCGTTGCTTATTAGCAGGTCTACTGACTCCAGGAAACTATCTACATGAATAAAGATTTCTGGGGTTGTGCTTTTGCAACATATTCCAAAGCCAGCCCGTAAAGTAAATAGTCTGATTAACTGACTCCTAGTTTAGGCGGCTGTTTTACCGTGACAAAGAGAAGTTTTATCTTAATGGAGAATATCTCACACTCCCCCACAAACGGCAGCACACGGGAGCGGAGCCTGGTTTAACTCCGGCGAGCACTGAATCACATCCGAGCCTGTTTTAGAATTAAAGGGAAGATGACCTCGTTACCTGGGTCCCTCCAACCTCGCCGGGAAAGCACTTGAGGACGGAGCCAGGGTTTGCTATCAGCAGCTAAAGCCCTACCACGTTAAAAACAAAACCCAAACCGAACAAAACCCCCCTTTTGTGGCATTGGTGTAAGGTCCTGTTGCTGATCTGTCTGTGGCACAAATCCCTCCTGAGAAGCAGTTTTACCCGAGTCAACATGCACGTGGCTTGAAAATGTTCACATACACCCTCCCTTAGGAGTTTAATACATCAGGAACTTATCCATATGTTTTCCTACTTTTTAAAAGCAGATATCCTTATTTTCCCCTCCACCATGAGACATCATTAATGAAACACCAGTTAAAAATATCTTCCAAAGATTTAAATTACCCCATTAGAGACTCTCCTCCGAGAATGAACAACAGAAAAGGCACGTATTAATTATTTGAGTTATGAAAACAGATCAAACCATTATAAGGAAAAAACCATTTCCTTCTTTGGCAAAGAGCATATTTTCCTATAAATGTGTTTATTCAGAGATGCAAATATTATAATAAAATTTTTCTGAAGGTTAAAAAAGTAACTGGTGCTTGTATTTTATTTTTCTGTTCCAAACCAGTAACAGTCCAAATCCGTTCCAAAGGAAAAGGTGATGTTCAGCAGCAGTTTAATGAATTGCTTTGACCGAGTGAAATACACGATGCCCACTCCCAGTAATGAGACACTTGGCAGAAAGTATCACATCACAGGAACAATAGCAGCAGACTGTCATTATGGGCCACAAAACACCGTCACCTCCGAGCAATCTCTCTTCAAACAATGGAGGGGAAGATCAAGTAACATTTCTACTCAGCCAACTGCATGTGCAGTTGGTGGTGGCAGTGCTTTGGCCTGTAACACTTCCAGTTTATATGCATTTTGATGACAGTAAAAGGTTTGTAGAGGTTTTCATTTGCTTTTTTCTTAACACACCTTTGCTAGGTAGACGTAAAGCTTATGTTGTTTTCTGACTTACAGAGATTTTGATTAAACAACAAATGTTTACTGTTAAAAACACTAAACTATCATCACAGCATCATGTAGATGACATGTTTACTCATGTAACATTTTAATTAGATTTGGTGTGAAGTAGACAGGAAATCAGTCGGGGTTTATGGCTTTATCATATTTTGATGTAATTACCACTGTCTGTTATTGGAGCAGACAGTACAGCCCTACACATATATGATCTGATGTCTAAAAGAATATGACACAGGAGAAGTGGAAAGGAAAATGGCAAATAGGTATCTATAAATAAAAACCTGGTCACAGACATCATGTCATGCCCAACTAAAATGAACAGCGATGAGATACAACAGGTGAGAAAACAAAGGGACAGAAACTGCAGAGAGGAAGACTGAGCCTTGGGAGACCATGGTGAGATTTGACTGAATGTGTACATGCAAAAATTCTGACTTTACCCTTAGAGTTTCGTAATAACACTGCAATGATCTTGCTGTATTTTCTCTTGGAGGGGATCACAAGTAATGGAACAATTGCCATCAGGACACGGAGGCACAAGACAAGGCTCACAGCTCCAGTCTCAGATGCTACTTTAACTGAAGGCCTCAAGACAACTGGAGATCATTCTAAAAATAAGTTATTTTTGTGACTTAAAAAAATGAATCAGAAAAATGGTCTTGAGGTTCAGTGCATGTGTTAGAACTGTAAAAACTGTGCTTTCTTTTTTAAATACAAACTGCATATCTCAGTAGAGGATAATGGACTGGCACATTTTACATAAGTAGTACATCTGCCAGGGATTGAAGGACTTCCATTCAGACTTGTTGTGCCATACCTTAAAAAGGCACATGTGTACAGCTATTCCAGACAAATACAATTTGATAAGTGCAAATTAGTTCATCCTTTTCCTGCATCAATGTCAAAAAGCATCTTTTTAGACTTAATTATTTTTCTATATGCATTTTATAAAATAATTTAAAAATAAAAAATACAAATCTGGGAGTAGACACATTTTAATCAAAAATATGCCTTGTTCCTTCATTGAATTTGTTATTCAATTTCATAAATGGGAAACACTGTATTCTGTAGTTCTTACTCTGGATAGTACCTCAGAATATGATAAAAGTGCATCCTGTGAGGAAATGTATCACCTATCACTCATGGTTCACAAAAATACCAAAAAAGCAGCTCAAAGTCATAGCTAAAAGGGCAAGTGTTAGGGCACACGCTGAAATACCCCAAAATAAAGAGCAGAAAAAAGCATTACTTAATCAACAGGTGGGGACTTATCAAGCAACCTAAGTAAAAGCAACACTATTTGTGTTTTAAGGTGTTTAATTCTGAGCAGTAAGTACTTTGTGTACACACGTATAGCTGCTTTTATATCTGTTTTCATTCACTTGCTTATGACTTATACTTAAGCAGAGATTAAAAAACAGGGAAAGGACATGCACAGGTCTTGGAAAGCAGCATCCCAGATCGTGCAAGTGCAGTCATTCATTACTTGGGAGACACATCCTGCAGGTTTCCCCACGAGACAGAGGGAATGTCTGCAGGCGTTGCACACAGGGTACCATGTCCTGCCCTACACACAAACAAGTAGCCCTGTTAGTAGTTTTGCTCTCCTCCCTATGCCTCACAGAGAGACCCCTTTAGTTTTCCTACTTTTCCTAGTTTTCCTCTTTGCAGTTGTTAATCACACAACATGATTATTATCACCACCAGCACACTTGGCCATTAATCATATTCTGGAAGAGGCTGGGCCCATCAGCAGCACCAGGGCTGCACATAAACTTTCTAACATGATTGTACAGAGGAAGCTAATGGGCAGCTATGCACAACACAAGCAGTTCTGGCTAAATGGACTCCTGGTGCAAATCCATTATGGTCAGTAGAATTATTTCTAGGATGAATGTGGCTCCAGATGCTTATTGATTACTGAAGAAAATTTGCACACTGAATATTTTATTTATTAAGTTTCCTATGTACGCAGCTGTTAAGATCAATGCCGGAATAACAGTAAAAGTTCAATTTTCATTCAAATATCTCCTGAGGTTTTGTGTGTTGTAACTACAACATAAAGCTCAATCAAAATCTCACAATGCTTACTTTAAATTACTAATTAATGGAGTTAGTGGAAATACCCAGAATATTAGTATTAATAGTAGTATTCATTTTAACAGACGTAGAGACAGCAATATGAGCAGAGTAGCCCAAATTACGGACCTGAATTTCGTGGTCAGGAGTCGCCTAAAATATGAAACACAAAGATGGCTTCCAAATTAAATCTTAGGGAACTTGCCATCTAAGTATCAGACAAGAGATAACAGATGGACTCAGACAGAAAAAGGGGGGGGTGTATAAGGAAAGAGGAGACAATGTTGGCCAGCACTGTAGGGAGCATCGTATCAGTGCACCAGCTGCCCACCTGCCTCAGGAGTCCTTATTTCCTGAAGGAACAAAGTTGGTTTGCCAGTGTCAGTTTTATTCATTATTGTAGGACTGCCAAGACTTTTTTTTTTTTCCTCCTGAAAGATAAAAAGGTGTATATCATGTAAAACCCAATAAATATAACACGAGTCTCACTGAAGTCTTCAAAAAGTACATCAGCGGCATGGGCGGGATCAAGATTTTACTCAGATATTTTTTCCCATTTCTTCAAATACTGTTTGCACATGCATCCACAAAAGCAAGTACTTGGAGATCAACATTTACTGAGAAAAGTATTAAAAAAACCCAAACAGACCTGGATTGTTAGTGTGTTTCCATTCATCATTACACACCATAAAGACATGGAAATTGGCTTTTTTATAGCCTGGTATGATGACAGCTATTTACTTGTGAACTTAAAAGTAGTATAAATATTTTTGGTTTAACACGTGGAATGTAACCATCAGTCATCAACCATTCTTTACCATTTAAATGCATTTCTTCACCAGATGCAAATTCATGTCTTATACTAGAAACTAATAACTATTTCACAGCAGGGTATGAGTTGCTTCTCGTTCAGTTTTTATTAAATAGTTGTATCTATTACATGTGTGAAAGATTACTTTGAATGCTTATGTGAGGCTTTTAAGTCAGAATAGCATTGCACTCAGCAGACGATACGGAAAAGTACTAGTTTAATTCAATAATTAACTTTCTCATGCTTCTCTTCCAAGCTCAAAATACTATCTTTAATTAAAAATACAATAGGAATTTGCCTAGTTATCTAGTTCTTTAACAGTGCACTTCTTAGTGTAAGGCACTTAAAACTAATTTAATCACTGTCTGTAGTCTTTACACTAAGTCGTACTTAAAAATGAGCTGGTTAACTCATGTCTCTTAACTGATTTGCTTTATGTACCTAAGTAAAAAAATTCAGCTCCTGGCTTCATTTATGATCAGTGATGGAGCATCTTTTTTGCAGCAGCCTGGTTATTAATCCTTTTCCCCTTTAATTTCAGTGAGGGTGTCTCGTACCTTTCAACAGCAGCCTCAAAAATGCCTTCTGGGCCAGCAGACTCAGGCTCTGTCATTTCCAGCATCATCTGCATTTGCATTATTCACAATGACTTTACCCTGCCTTTTGTACTTTGTTACCCTCACTAAGTAAATGTGCAATCAGACTTACTCATTAAAATGTCTTTGGTGAAGCTCCTTTCTGAATCATACCTTTCCTTTAGTTTCTTTTCAGAGTGTTATTTTTAAAGCTTGATGTTTATTAGACAAACAAGGCGAGGCTTCCAAAGTGATTTATTTTTGAGACCTCTTTCTAACCTTTCAATTTAAATCTTAATTTGGAATTAGTTTAACGTGAGAAAGGGAAATCTATTTTTCACTCTAATCCTAAATCAATATTAGCTCAGAGAATTATTTTATCTGAGCTAGATATATTTTACCATTAAAAGTAATCTTTTGCAAGAATGTATGTAATGCTGCTTAAAAGTAATTAATTTCCACAAATCATGATGAGAAATCCATGGATTTCTTTTTTCCCAGACACCTTAAAATAATTTTATCTCTCTGTAGCCTTTCTCTGTATGCTGTTCTTGCTTAATTGATGCTAATGGGTAAGTAGACATAAGGTTAAGAAGTAACATATCCCCTAAAATGTTTGCCTTGATGTATGTAGAAAGATTCTTCTATCTTCTACATCAAGTCAGCCCACAGAAGTAATTGAGCTGAAGTACATTGGAAGAAAAACATGATTTAAATGCAACAGTTTGATTACATTGCAACATGTTGACATTATTTATTACAAATATCTACAAAATCACTCCACTTTCACGAATCCTTCCAATTTAGTTGAATCAGTCTTTCCTAGTAGAAAGCCAGGTTTCATCAGTATTTCCCAGAAAAAAAAATGGTAAATACCTCAAAACTTGCTGAACCTGGCCTAGGTGTTAATCAAAATAAAAACTCTCCAAATATTTTACTCTCTAAGAAAACCTTACATATATAATCCCATCCCCAGCATTGGGGATGTCGCAGTTATTGCAAATTGTGTGGTTTGGTTTAAAAAAATAAAATTAAAATAATTACAGAGAAAGATCTGTTTCCTCTTCCATTGATTGTCATTTCCCTATTATTAAAGCTCTTGAGATGGGTTTGTCTCCTGAGGCCAACTGGTACATCCCATCCCGTGGCAGGACGTGCTGACTGACAAGGCCTCAATACCAGTTTCTGCCCCAACAGTGGCTCAGTGCCAATCATGTATCCATGATTTTACTCAATTATGTGAAATACTTCTTAGCAGGCTGGGAATGACACCCACCAGTGATGTGGGGAGCTGCACCCCACCATCCTCCAGAAGACAGCCAGAAAAGGAACAGACTCCTGCCCTGGAGTTTAAGTTCTCCTTTCTCTTCCTAGCAGAAAGCTGGTGGGTAGTAATTGTACCACTTTGCCAGAGGTTTTTCAATGCTTTTCAAAGTGTCCCCTCCAGTCATGGACTGAGAGGCATATGGTGGCAGATTTTGCAGTCACCTGCAGAATTTCCTTTCCCTGATGCCATGAGCTAAACCCCCCATGGATGTGTCCGCAGTAGCTGTGGTGTCTCTTTATGCCCCTGATGGTCCAGCAACACAGCAGGACTGAAAAGCCAGCCAAAGAATCAAACTGAGACTGTGGAAAAATCATGTTATTCTTCTCCCCATCACAAAGCTTTCGAGTAAATTCACTTTCCAGTTAAGGGAAATTATAGTAGTGGTCTGTGAGGAAACACAAAATGAGATGTAGTATCAGCCAAGATTTGGTCTCCTTTGATTGAGATGATATTAAACTTTACAGTTAGTTCAGCCAACACCGTAGAAATTTAATTGTTAAATTTGTTGACATTCAATAATTTTTTATCCTACATTAAGAACACACTTCTCCTGGGCTGCATGATTATTTTTCCACTTCCAGAGCCCTCCCTCCCACACACGCAAAGGTTCAGACCCTTCCCTGTCTCCTCATGTGCTGTAATTCTGCCTGACTCTGGGAACTGAGGTTTCCACAGCGCAGTTTTGTGCCTCTGCCACCACAGCCTCCAGCACTGAGGTGTGCCAGGGCACACACTGTACTCCAAGCCTGCACTGCTGCTGGAATGGTCCCCGAAGGGGTTGTCAGACAGAAGCAAACTGGAATAGTTGTCCTTCAGAGACACCAACCGAGCTCCTGTTTTCAGAATTTGTAGGCTGTAAAGGTACCATTTGATCATTTGCATTCCCCACTTTTCTCTTCCAGCTAGCATTCTGATTTGTCTTCTCCTACAGGTTTTAGAAGCAACTATGATATTCAATCGATTTTCTATTGAAGGGCATTGTATTCTCAGCGTTAAGTTTCTATTATAGCTCAGGTTTATTTTGGTTTAGTCTGGGGACATGACAGAGGCTAACCCAATTCTCAATTCATAGATCACACGAGATGAATCATAGATAAAAATTTTCCCAGGTCATTCAAGGTGAAGCAGAATTTCAGATGTAATACCTTCCCATAGAAGAAACAACACTTGGGTGACTACTGAACAAGCATTCGTGATAAATTCAAACTACCACACTGCGCTGCAGAAGGAGCCATGAAAACAGTCACTGTTCTTCCAGATTTCGTGCTACACGTACATATCAAACACAAAGCCTTGCCCTGACATGTACAAAGCATTGTACAAGAGTATGAAATCCCAGTGCTGATGAAACTCTGATTACCACCCACTGAAACACCCGATTCCTCCCAGGCCTGTTTGCATATTTCTCCCCCCCACCCCCAGCTGGCTGAGCCGTCCTGAAGTGTCTGCTTGTTAGTCTCTGTGCCTCTTGGGAGAGAAGAATTTTTGTCTCTAATAGTTTCTTCTCTTTCTTTTCTTGTTTCTGAAGAACAGCACGTTCTCCAGTTTAAAAAAAGTTTGAGATAGCGTGTGAGTTAAGGAGCACTAGTTAGTAAAACGGCTTCAACATATGTACTTTAAAATTTTCCAGTTTATGCTACACAGTATCAAAAAAAACCCCTAGAGATCAACCAGCTAAGTTGTTTTCTATTGACGGTATTACAAAAAACTGGGTTCACAGAAATAAAATCACAGTTTTGCAAAGTAATAAAGAAGGAAAAAAAATTAAAGGTTGCCCAGAAATCTCAACAATGCATGCTTTTTATGAAGAGTATACTGCAGAAACCATCTCATCTCCATGAATAAGCATTTACTCATCCTTATTAGCACACACATATGCCTACCTGCCCTGTAACTTAACATTGAAGGCCAAATTAAAAATATGTAACACATCATTTGCTGAACAGAAACAGTCTATATAAAAAATTTATTATTAAAAAGACTCTTAAGAGGATGCCAACATTGATTTGAACTGACTCCAGGCGTTCCTCTTCTTATTATTTGGAAGGCTGTAAGTTAATTCAGCTGCACTTCGCTTTGACACAAAAAAAAGGTATGATGCAAAACTGAAATCAGAGTAATAAACTTTGACAGAAAGAAGACATTAATAGGAGCAACCAATGACAAAATAAACTGTAGATCTAAGCAATGGCTTATCAAACCTAAGAGGATTTGCCTAATTAATCCTGTGTTGCACAGCTATCCAGATTGCTTTTCCGTCCAATCCATATTGTTACTGTTCATTACTTACTCTTAGCTTTCTAGAAACAAGTGCCCTATCACGTAACAAGCTAAACAGTATTACCTATTTTTGAACTGGTTTACTCTACTACCCTGTGAGCAGCTGGCTAATGCACTGCAAAAATAGTTCCAGAGCTCCAAACTGCTTGGAATTAGTTTATTTTTTTAAATGACAAACCAAATGGTAACAGTAAGCGTTAATTATTCGGAGAGCAGCACTTGCCTTCAGGAGGGAACCTCTTTTTAAAAAATAAAGCTGAACATGAAGTAGGCAGACATAAAGTTCCTTTTCCACAATTTGAGTTCATTGAAGAAAACGTGCGAGCTAAACAAGAACTGTATTGTCAAGGAAACCCAAATGGTTACAGTTTAAAGGCTGCTCTAATTGATAAATTTGAAATATCTGGCAAAGAAGCTTCAGAATGTGGCAGGGGTGTGTCATGTATAGTTTTACTGTCTAAGTAAAGCAAACATATGAAGAGATTAAAAAAATAGATTAAGTGTTTTATAAGCTACTGCTAGCCTACACTAGCCAGCTGAAGGCTTTAAATAATTTAATCCCTTCAGCAACTGCCAGTCCCAACTGCAATACTGAAACAAGGTCTGAATTCAGTTTGAAACCCAACAGGTGCAGTCTAATACTGCTTCCTTAATTCAGCTACTGATCTATGTTTATGCTTGTAGGGGACAGCATATTCTTAAATCCACCATGGCATTAATTAAATTAGTCTAAGTGCCTCTTGTTTTATCCCATCTTCTACTATCAAATTTACCTCAGACAGTACTCTGTTTCTTTCCCCTCCCCTCCAGAAATGCTCCTCGTGCCAGATGGAAGACAAAGAGTTCTCAAAAAGCTTTTAAAATAGATTTTTCTTTATATATAACTTATATAAAAATGCTAAATAAACCAGGGACACTGAACAATATAAAACATTTATTACTGGTTTTATTTGCTTGAATTTTAATATTTGGAAGTGGAAGGAGATATATAAAATTAATGGCAAGTAATGTCTCCAGTGGCATATCACCACTTGTACTCAGTCTTTTCTTTGGATAATCCAGGTAATTTAAGTTGTATCTGATACACACAAGCTATTTCTCATTTTTATATGCTAATTATTTTTAACAGCATTTGCTAGTAGCACGAACTAATGCATATTGCAAAAAATAATAATTCATCCAAAAAAAAAAAAAAAGCTAAAGTAAAAAAGCTGCTTTACTACAAAGTTTACAGCAACAGTAACAGGAAGGGTTCCCCTGATTCCCCTCCCTCCTCTTTCAAATCATGGACAGTTTAACAAACCACAGGGAAACGCTGCTTAGTATCCTACTTCCCACAGAAGTTCAAAGGCTAACCTATATTTTTCTCCCGTCACAGGACAAGAGAAGAGGAAAATTTCAGCCACCTTACTTCCATCACTCTGCCAACGGAGCTGGAAGACGAGACAATTCAAGGCATGACTCCCTTTCCCTTTCTCGCAGGCTGGGACATGCTCACACTTGGGATGCACAGGGAGAGTTTTGTCTCTCAAGCAACTAAGCACCACGTTTGGCACATGCAGATGAGAGGATAGCATTACCTTTTAATGCAACCTTAATTCAAAATTTTTTTGTTGTCAGGCATTGGAGCGACAAAGCCACCTCAGACAGCAGACTGCAATTCAGTGTCAATCAATCAAGCCTGTAATATACCGTGCTAGCAACATGCAGGCTTATGAAAATGAAAACAGATTAAGTGCACGCTAAAACAAGGTATTTTCTTAAATCCCAAGCTGCTCAAGACAGTAATAACTAAAGATTGTCATCCATAAAAAATGTCTCGTGACTACAACGAAAAGTAAACTCTGATGCACCAGCACAGATTTGAATTGCCAGTAATTCTATCAGCATGTGGACAAACAGTACCCCTAAGTATACTAAAAGCATCTTTGAAATCAGATACAACACGATTATTTCCACAGTTTTGCGTATATGGAATGCAACTTTTAATTATTAACAAACAACTAGTCTTTAATTTATGTAAAGTAATACAGGCACCATCTATTCTGTATTTACAAACTGGGTGCATAATGTTGAGGTAACACAGTTTTGTTAACATTTACAGTGTGTTCTCTGATCACAGTTGTACTTCAAAGCTCAAAATGAATGAATTTTTGGAGCATGGAACGACCCAAAGTGGATTCAGAGTAAGTGAAATGGCAGAACCACTTAGTTTTCACAAACCTGAAATTCGAAGTTCAGGTTCAAAGCCATCTGCTCCAGGATTACAGTTTTTGAAAGAAGGAAAAGCCAAGAGGGGAGAAAATTTACAAAAGACACTGTAGGAAAACTCAGTCAGTGATAACACCTCTATTCTATCAACAAAGCCTATTTTAATTCAGAAACCACTATATATCAAATAACTTAACATATCTGGGGCATATAATTTTATTATTGTAAAAATGTTTTCACATGAACAATTTACAGTCACGTGAATAATCACTGCCTAATAATTCTCAGCATAATCTTCTGGGATTAAGATTTTGCAGAATCAGGCCTTGGTTAAGTGCTTAATAAATATTATGCTAATTGATGCTCAAAAAAACTGAACTCAAAACCCTATGGCAAAGCAGTGGTAAAATACTATAATACTCCATGAAGTTTTGGGGAGAAAGTAGAGCTTTTATGAAGGCATTCACCCTCAGCAATAGCTGGTATGAGAACATGTGCAAAAGCTACCTGATATGGACCCAGAAACTAGAGCAGTCAGCCAGACATCCAGAAGACCTCAAAATAATAATGAAAAGCAAGTTAAATCCCAGTCTTCGTGTTTTTTAAGTTCACTTCTTTGTTTTCTTTTCTAAAACAGTTGCTCTGAAAAATTTCAATTAACTGAACTTTTCATGTATTTTTCAAGAGCAGCAAGATTTATTTGAAAAAACAAAATCAGAAAACAACTGCGCTGAAACTGAGAAGAGACTCCTAAGACCTGCCACTTTTGAATAGAAGGCACTGCAGCTTTGTCTTTCTATGTCTTGTAGAGATTTAAATGGGAAATGGTCTAGAAGAATGCCCAAGATACCAAGGGTGTCTTGGTCCTCCTGCCCATCTCCCTTCTGGCAACCTTTGTCCCCAGGTGCACATCCACAGCTGGAGAAACTTACACATTTTTTCTTACTTACTTGCTGTGTGAAAGGTACATGATGCTCCTGGTAGCTCTTAATACCACCTGATGCACCAAATCCAGTCAGAGTTTGGCCTTTCATTGAAAGCAGTGTTCCAAATCTACTTCATTTTTGTTATTGAATTGTCTGCAGAAGAGTCCTGGTACAAGACAGAAAACAATACTCCTTGCTAAAGGCAACCACAATCCCAAAAGACACAGCCTAAGTTTTCCTCAAAGTTCTGCCAATATACAGCTTTACTGTACATTGAAATGGTTCTGCTATTCCATCCTGGGAAGACTCCCAGAGAGGCTGCCAAGCTATCCTGGGACAGTGATGTGGATTTATGAGCAAAAGGGCTCCCATGAGTGCTGCTTTGCCATACTGTGCAATAATGTAAGTACCCTTTTGTTGCATCAGAATTATTTCATGAAAGCCATTGTCTTATCTAATCTGGAACTGTTTAGTGACACTAAGATACTGTGGCCTTCACAACTGGTCTAGGTTCAGTCTTTACTTGGAAGCCTGGGAAGAGTCAGAGCAATTTAAGGTTACACTATTGGGAATGCTCTGCCCTCTGTTATACTCTCTCTCTCTCTTCCACTCATGTCAGTATTTTGGACTATAAAAATTTCAATGGGAACAGACAAAGACCTCTCTAGAGATTCCTGATTTCATGACAGATTTTTGCCACAAACCAAAGGGAGACTCCAAATTGGCAAATATAGCTTGGCTTTGTACAGCATCTGTTTTTTCAAAGCCGGCAAATAATGTTTTAAACACACACTCATTTATTTTAGCACACAGTTTGGCAGAGAAGCACACTGGAGAGAAATTCTGCCCTGCTTGTGCCAATATGAACTTGATCACTAGTTCTTTGAAGTGAATAGCGAAGTCTCAAGTGTCCCCTATACCTCTGTAAAAACAGTAGTAATTAAAAAGGTTAATTAATAGCCTTGTTTTATGGATGCTGGAAATAAGATTATTAACTTCTTGTTCTGTTTGGGTTCCATCCTACACCCAGTCATTCCAGCCTGACTGTCTTCATGTAGTCAAGTAAATGACAGATTTGTGACCTGGACTTTCTTTTTCCACCTCGTCCAGAGGAGGAAAACTTGATGTTAAAATAATACATCTTGCACTTGCAAGAAAAAAAAGTCATCTGCTTTGTGTTAATTCTTTGTTACTGTGAGAACTAACTCCAAAAGCAAGCAGCAGCCCCTCTGTTGACAAGTGACTGTAAGTGATATGCAGTAAGTGATACACAGAACATAAGCAGTGGTCTAAATCCAGAACACCCAGAACTGTGTTACTACAAGGAAAGGTATCCCACCAAAGATCAACCTAAGCTGTGCAACTCTGCACGTTAACGTGGCTCTGGGGCCTGTAATTCCCAGTCCCCATTTACAGAGGCATGATGCAGTGCACCCAGGATGTGTATTTGCTCACTAGACTTCCTTTGGGAAGACGTGTCATTGATTATCTGATCTAACCCTTCCTACAAAAAACCCTTCCTACAAAAACCCTTCCAGTTTCCTGTCACCACGACACAGTTCACCAGATAGTTACTGCACACACAATTTTCAGCAGCTGATCAGTGTCACACCCACTCCATATGGCACGTGGGACCACCCCAAATCCCTGCTGAGCCCCACCCCACACAGCATTTGTGGGTGCCTTGCTCACGGTCCAGCCAAGCTCACCCACCACACAGCAACCAGCAGAGACCTGTTAAGACACAAGCACACACAGAGGACTTCTCTGAAGGGAGTCTTGGTCATTTGCAAAGTGTGGCAGTGTAAGGAAAAACTTCAAGTACTTAAAATGCAATTTCATAAGTATCCTTACTGTTCTCAGTATTCAGGACTATTATCCACACACTCCCCCCCATCCTTTTCTCTCAAGCTCATTTTCTAATTTTCCCTCTTCAGCATTTGTACTCAATTCTATTTCAAGTTGTGTGTGTAGGGTTTTAATTATCTTCTATTTTGGGGCATTAAAAGATTCTGAATCATCCCACCTTCTGGGAGATTACTAAATCCAGTGATTATCAACAAAAACGCTGTTGAACGCCTATTATTCGTGTTAATTATTCAATTAAAAATATGCTGGAGCCATCAGCAGGACACTTCCATTTCATGGTTGAAGGGAACAAAAAAAATCTTTCAAAATTGCTCTAAAGCAATTATTTTAAAACCTGTTTTTCAGAGCTAATCTTTCTCCAGTCCCTTCATGCTGGTACAGTAAAACCAGTGTGTAGAGATCAGTGGATGTGGCAGCCCATACAGAAACCAGTCAGTAGATGCAGAGACTTGTCTTGGACACCCCATGAAGCTAAAACCCTAATTTGTACCCTTTTTTCCTGCACAGAGTACATTTTGTTTCTGCCTAACCTTTTTAGACACACAGATGCTGCCACGCATTAGTATCTTGACATTCTTCTGGTTTCAGTATTTTAAGCATACATTTATTATCAGTAAGGTAATTTTCAGCCTAATCAATCTTAAGTTGATGATACCACCAGTAGTTCAGAGTCTTCAGAGTGATTTCTCCTCTTTCTAGCACTTCAACCTTTGTTTTCCTTTAATTTTTTAATCTTGATTTTGCAATCAGAGTGCCTCTATGCCATTTTATCATCTGCCTACAGTCTGAAATGAGTTGCCTGACTAAGCTGGCAAGGAAACCCAGTACCAGCTGGAAAAGCAGCCTGGGATGGAGTCCTTTCCCAACAGGTATTTACACCAGTCAAAGCACTCACTGAAATATGCTTCCTCCCAGGTCTGTCAAGATGGTCTTAAATTCAGAGATGCCCTTATACTCCATCACCACAGCAAATTAAGCTACTCCAAAAGTCCTCTAAATCCTACCAACAGAAACCTGGGTGCGTTTCAAAGGAACCTTTTATCTCTGGGGTCTGCTTCTGGCTCCTGCGGAACAAGAGTTAGGCAACATAGAGTAGCTTGCCAAAACAAGTAGTTCTGAAATTATTATCCAACCCAACAAGCACCACTAATGTGAAGATCTCACATTACCTGTCTGAGGCTGCCATTATCAGAAAGTTTAGCTATTAGAAATAAAGATGCTCTAGAATGCAGGATGTGAACAGAATATACATCTGGAGGTTCACCTGTATCAGGCAACAACTTGCAAGTCTTGCCTGCCTTTTGTACTTCCACAGGGATTTTCAAGAGGACACCAAAATGGAAGCCACCATAGAACAGCACCTACACCTTCGAGGAAGGATAGGAGCAAATAGTTTTTTTCCAAGAGATGGCACATGCAGGAAGCCTGTTAGTGCCTTGTAATTGCAGTTACAGTCTCTGCCCACCCTACCAGCAAAAACAACACGGATGTTAACACAGGGAACTGAGCAGATAAATGGGAGTCAGCTGTGCATGATGCAAATGAATGGGTCAGGGATTACCAGGAAAGGGCCCTGTCATACATATTTGTATACATATTTTTATACATACACATATAAATATACGCACATGCTTTAAAATACGAAACAGGGACGAGCATATAACCATCAGACTTTCTATTTTCAGGTGCATTAACATCTGCTCTACAGACACAAAAAGCCAGAAAGGTTAGACAAACAACTATATGCAACTTGTGACTTAACATGAGACAACTGTGTCTGCTCCCTGTCTCTAGGGTCTGTTCTTTCATTTGGGGTTAACCGAAAAGGTTTCTGCTTCCCACCTATTTCCAGCCAAATGTAAAAGCTCTGACTCCAGCAGACCACTTCAACTACCACAGCCACACTTAGAGCAACATAGTTGTATCCTTTCATTGGGTCCCTCCACACCTTTGTGCAGACGGCACAGGCAAAACGCTAGTGCTCCATGGAGAAAGTTCTCCACGTAAAATAGAGAAATTGCTCTTCCCAGTCCAACTTGGGAAGGCTTCTGTTCAACCTACCTATCAGGCTTGACAGAGAAGACAACTTCCATTTAATAAATCCACCCACCAATCAGCTGCACACAGGTTCAGGTCAGCTAACAAGCAGCATTTCTATTCCCTCCTACCCAAAGCAAAGCACAGAAGAGTATCGTAAAATCAAAATATTTAAAAAGCCTTTAACTACTCTGTTTAAATTACTATTTCCATCCACAGTTGCTTTTCTCAGCTGCTTAACTTTAAAAAAAGGCAAATTTTAATGCAGAGCCACTGTGTGTGTTTGTGTATGTGGACGCCTGACACACCCTGGTGACTTGTTTTTATGGGAGTTGCACAGTAGTCCTCGTGTTGCCTCAGTAACAACTCCTACATTAGGATACTTGAGGAAACCAGGGCACAACTTAATGAGGACCATGGCACGTAGTCTGTGGTCCTAAAGCTACTTCAGTAGTGTCTGGGAGGGGCCTGTTTACTTCTTACCTTCACATTTTCAAAGGGAATATGAAGTAGAGTGTGTCGCCCGTGACACACGTGCAGATCCCGGTGCTGTGCAGAGCAATGTGACACAGTCACGGGCACAAATTCTCCCAGAGAAATGACCAGAGTACAGGTATTGGGTTTGAAGTATTTTCCTAACTATCTCCTACCTTTTAATTTTTTAACCCTGGCTGAATGTAATTTATGAAATCAAATGTTCTGTAAGGAAGAAAAGACAAAAAAATTAAATAAAGGGGCGGGGAAAAAAAGCCTTAGCCTTGAGAGAGAATAGGGAAGATCTTAAATCCTGTAAGGAAAATATCTCAGTTCATTGCCCACGAGACTGGTGATGTTTTACAGTTCCCAAAACACATTCTGGATTTCATATGCTGCCTTTGTAACAGAATTAGCCTATACTGAAGGAGAATTGGTGAGCTGCAAGCACACCATTGGTAGCAAACACAGCACAGCAAAAAGCAGGACAGATGCTTTATGAATAGCAGAGCTGGATGTGACAGGATTCTCAAAAGCTGGTAGGGAAAGTTTAGCAAGTAAGCAAGTAAACAAGCTAATATGTCTTCTGCTAGTTTTAGCTTTTTACTCTTTGCAACAGGAATCTTATTTATAAAAGCTGTTTACTTTTCCCCTACTCAAACAACCTAAAGCTGCCAGACCAGCCTGGACTGAATGCCTTTTTTTTTTTTTTTTTTTAATGCCTTTTTGTTTTCTGCTCAGGAAACAGGCAGAAGATGCAGGCCAGAGAGCCAACTCAATAATGATTTTGTGATTTTTTCAAAGATAGCCAGTTGCTAAAAGGATTTGAAGGGTCAATAGGTGTCAAAAATACGATTTGCACTGGAACAACTACAGCACCTCTTCACATTTTTACAGTAATTGTTAGGGACAAGACATTATTCTTGCAATTAGGGGACAAATGCAACTGTCTACAGGATCTGACAGAGCTGATGTGCAGAAAACAGCACCACACTTGGAGCAAGATGGCCACCTCAAATATGCCACAAACCCATGTTGCAGCTGAAACTCAGCTAATCACAGTGAGTGATTCTTCAGAGCAGTTCACTAGTAAGACCCTTGTGAGCTTTACAATTAACTTCTCTAGGCTCAGAATTTAATCCAAAGACAAAAGACAATCTGAGGAGGAGAAATAAATATCCAACAGTCAATATGAAATGATAGTCACATGGAAAGCACAAATTCTTTTTCTTCCTCAGTAATGGCAAGCCCAGGTCTGGCTGTTGTTTATTTTTATAGTATTTTTCAAATTACACTCCAATTATAAGCATTTATTACTCCCTAGAGATGGACTTGATGATAAATTTCAGTGCTGGCTCCAGAGTGCCTATGATTTGAAGGGAGCAATCCCTTCCTTACAGAGACACAGACTTCAACACTGAAGACTTTAGCTTTGCATCTCACATTTTTTTATTTACAAACTTTCATAAAGAGAAAGCAAAGAGGAGCTATTACACTTTCTTTACTCTATCCTTCCTCGAGCTCCTGGTATTTGCTTTAGTCTATGGCAGGTTTAATTCTTACACATTTTGATGCTGCATTCTAAATACTGGTTTAGACATTTTTTTCAGTATTTGTCCTTTTTTTAATAGAACTCAACTGCATTAGTCCTTGGAAAGAACTACACAGAAGGCCAACTAATTAGATCTCCCCTTTATCCCCAGTAAAAAATATGGACAACACTATTAAGGGTATTCCATAGTTATTTATAAGTATTGATCACAAAATAGTAACATAAACCTTTCTCTGAATTTTATCATTTTATAAATGCCTAAAGTATTCCCTTACCTCTTAGTCTCAGAATACAATGGGAAAATGTTTTTATTTGAAATCTTTCCAAAATACAAAAAAAAAAAATATTTTAATTGAATCCTATGTGTTCAGATAATCATTAGGAGTGATATTTTTTATGAATTCACAAAAATAAAAGGTAAAATAATTTCTCTGAAAATAGTTGCTTGGTTTTCATTCCTCTCTCTTAGATTACTGGACTTTCTCAGTCATTTGTTGTTTTCTGTCACTCAGATGTTTTACTGAAATGGATGGCAATGCTACCAGAAAGCTCTGTCAGATGGCTTTCAGACAACACACTATATCACCTTAAATGTGTGCAGCTTATGGCCCACATTTGGTAACAATTCAGTTCATTTTCTAGAGCCTTATGTCAAATACACAAAATACAAGAAAAATGTATAAGCAATGCCCTGAGTATACAAAAACGAGACTGTCAACCAAACAGCTCCTAAGGCCCATCTTAACTGTGTTTTAATAATATGAAATATTTCAAACTCATTTAGAAGGAAAAAAAAATAATCAGAATTTCCTGAAATTGCCTTCTCACCCAGACACCTTATGTTTGGGTTTTATAAAAGCCTTTATGTTGTTACCATCGTGTGCCGTGTGTCCTCCTTTCTAATGAGTTAAATGCAAAAATCAGAACAAATGAAATTCAGCTGAGGGAGAGAAACTGAAGTTGTTCCCTCAGTTTTATACGTGCATGTAGATATACTTAGAGGCTTTTTAAAAATTTGTATAGATACTTAAAACGTATTTAATCTAAGTTCTCTCAGTGGTTCTGTGTGATTACTAGTGGCAGTTGCTCCAACTTTTAAGTACAAAGAGAGGGATAAAACAAGCCTTAATGGTTTTTAATCCACAGTATTCTTCTGAGGCCTTTGAAAAGCTAAGTAAATAGAGTTTTGAAATTTATCATGATTGTGAGGATCATTTACCACTATATGTAAAACAATGGCATTTCTTCATTACTGGCATTAACTTACATTTCTCACAGTGTTCTCAGTTTTCTGGTGCATACAGCAGTGCTTTCCCTCACAGACTTGAATCTGTAAAATAAAAGATACATAATGATTTAGCACATAGTTTAGGTGTGGTTCTTTAACACTGTCAACTAGTACAGAGAGATAGCTTCTGCAAGGGAAAAAAAAAATGGTCTTTAATTTATCAACACATGAATTCTCAAAGCAAACCTGAAAAGGAGAGCAGCAAAGGAAGCAATAGGATTCATCATGAAACCCAGCAGATAATTGTAGCAAAAGCACATCATAAAGATGAGTCATACAGAAAAGGATAAAACAAAAAGCAAAGTGTGAGGACAGAGATACCGCTGGAAAAAAAAAGCACATAGAGCTAGATAACACACACAATGCATGAAGTCCTTTAAGTACTCTAACACAACCAGCCAAACCTGCTGTCTCTCAGTTTCCAAACACAATTACGTCCTTTGATGAGCAAACAGCACTATTACGTGCCATCCTTCGGTCTATCACACATGCACAGTCATCAATTCGCTTATCCTACTCCCTTAACGCTGCCTTCAGAGCGTGAACCTAGGAGTAAATTACCGCATGCTTATCAACAACGCTTGTGCTCCCCTCCACAACACCACATTGCTGGTTTCCAGGCTGCTGCCCTGCCCTCCATCTCAGCAGCACGTAGACAAACAGAGCAGCCTGGCTCTGTATTCCAAGAGCCAGGCTGCTCGCACAGGACCACAGCACGCTGTTATTTCCTGACTGCACCCTAAGGAAATTAAGGAATGACTTCTCTATTCTTCTTGGGATCATGGAATACAGGAGGCTCCTGAAAGGAATTTTTTAGCAGTAACAAAGTTAACACATAGACCTTGATAATGTTCTCCCTAATTACTGAGCTAGAGACCTGTTGCTCTCTAGGCATGCAGCATTTCTGCAAGGAGACACAGCAGCGGGATTTTCAGAAGCTGTTGTAGAGCTGAAGTCCACAAAAGCCTTCGCACAACTTTGTCAGACTGCACTGACAGAGATTCATGGATCCCACTGGTTCTGTCCTGCCACAGCAGTGGGGATGGTCCTGTGCAGGGCCGGGAGCTGGATTCGATGATCCTTGTGGGTCCCTTCCAGCTCGGCATAAACTGCGATTCTGTGATTCCACAGGCTCTCTCTCACACGAGCACACACTGCAGAAAGCACATTTTGATGTCTGACCCACAGCAGGTCCAGAGCTTTCCACAGAGCAGTCAGCTTTGTGAGAAAGTGCCCTGGTGCTTTCAGCATCCAAACAACAGCCCAAAGGCATGTTTCTGCCGTTCTGTGAAAACAATTACTGCTAAATTGTTTCAAATCTCCTGGCAATATCTTCGTAACTGGGAAAGCTACAGTTGTTGCAATGGACACTGGGATTTACAAGGTAATTAGGGTTGACAATGTTCCCAAACCTACTGTCATGTTGGAGTGCAGGTCACTTCCAAATTGTGCCGGGATACAGACATCCCTCTCTGCTCATGATTTCTATGAATTACAGAAATGAAAAGGAAAGTTGCGGGATTCATTCATTTTCAACCAAATTTGCATTGAAAAATCTGTTTTTCATACAGTGGAATAGATGCTTCCGATACACAGCAGCTCTAGTTCTTCACTTCAAGGAACAAAACCAAGACAAATGATTGCCAGAAAAGTGACAACAGAAAGTCTGAATGCTGAGAAATAAAGACACATCATTTCTGGCCCAAGAGCAAGCAAATATACTAAAAATCCACGGCACACTCATTTTTGTGTTAAATCACTGCAAGACCATTACATTTTGTGTAATTTTACACAGACATACACACATATGCAACTAAAACTATAATAATATACGATAATAGAATAATTTGGAATGGACCTTAAAAATTACCTAGTTCTAAGCCCCCTGCCATGGACAGGGATATGGTAAGATCTGCTTTGTGGCCCGTCTTATAGCTCACCATTCAAGCTTTAACTGCTTTGCTCTGTACAATAACAACTAGCAAACAGTAAGTGATACTGTGTACCATACACAGAGAGGAATTTTCCCCAGGAATTGTCCCCAGACAGTCTTTGGAAAGTTACTAATTGGAACAACAACTAATATATAAGCATGACATTCCCTTTTCTGCCTCATTGCCCTCTGTATGCTAATAAAATGAAATGACCGTTCCAGAGGAAACACTCACTGGTGTATTATTATTTAAAAACTGTCATAACAACACAAGGAAAAAATTAACAAATGCATGAATGTAACATGAAGTGAACTGTAATGCAAGATTTAAATACAATCAATATGTAATTAGAGCTGCCTAGAAGAGGCAATACTTTTCTGACTGTTGACCTGAAGGGTACTTTTTCTTTTATTTAGTCTGAGACATTTCTCTTAAATGAGATTTCAAAGTGCAGTGTTATATTATTTCATAAATACAACAAAGCAAATTCTACTGTAGCATGTGGTGATTGAGCTGAGGTATCAAGGCAGGTTCAAATGCAGTCACTTGCTAACTGCAAGCTTAGCTAATAAAGAGAACATAAAAGCAACTCCTTAGCTTTATGTCCCTATTAATTTACTAAAAAATAGCACACAAGAACACTTGAAATCACTGGTTTTGCTGGAGAATACAGCACTGTTAACAGAAAGCCAGCTTCTTATGGAAAAAGACCCCAGCATTGCAGTTAACATCAAGCATAAATTTACCTGTTTGCTTGTCTGGTATGATCACCATGGTACCCAGATGCTTTCTAGATAAATATGAAAACACAATCTCTAATTCAAAGTACATGCAGTCTGTCAAGGTAAATTTACACAGGGGTAAACTCGTAGGGAGCTGTGATTTCAAATGCAGCATGCAGGTCTAAGCCCGGACTAGGTAACCACCAGTACAGATTTGCACAGAGGTCAGAAACATTAGTTATTTCTTCAAAATAAATTTTGATTACCATAAACTCTGAAATGATGGCTTCATTAAAGAAAAAGCATAGCTGAAGGTGGGACACACCGGACGGTCACGGTGAGTTTTGAAGGTGAACTAAGGCAAGGAATATTTTGTGGATCAAGCTGTACACCATGAATGTGGGAGGAGGGGGTGATTGTTATTCCAGCACCAGGAGGGAACTGGCATTTCCAAGATTTGTAACTCAAGCTTGCCTAAAACAAGGAGATTAAAACAATCCCAAACTTTGCTTTCTTTCACACTGCACCTAGTTTTCTGAGAGCTTGCGATGTACTTGAATCACACGAACAAGCTTTGTTTCATAATAGAAGGAAACAAACTTAGAAGAAAGAAAGATTGATTCTTATGTAAACCTTTGTTTCCTGGAGCTGAGCTTTCAAGCAAAACATTAAATACTATAGTTGCATAGCAACCTCCCCACCCCCATTACAGGTGGACCGGTTGGCCAGTTCCACCTTTCCTGTTTCTCCAGGCTGCACAAACACAGCACTTGAATAGGTAGGATTTGTGTCAGCAGGGTGAATTTCCTACTTTGTGGACAACTTCTATTTAAGAAAACAAGAGTCCTACCCAAAACAGCCTGAGGTGGAAACCTGTGATGTTCTGTGTTTATGTATTCCAGTATATTATGAAAATGAATAGCATCTAATGTCTTATAAACTTACTTTTACACCCTCATCTTATGATGATTGGATTACTCAGCTCAGTAGAAGGCATTTGAGTGCAAGCAACATTATGCTTAGACAGTCAATTTTTATTTGCTGCTTATCACTAACATTTTTTGGAAGCACTACAGTATTATATCCAACAATCTCAACTAACACTAAATTTTGTATCGCTGACTCTAAGTGAGAAATAACTGCAATTAACACCATATTTTTTAAAAAGGTTTTGTCTATGTCTTTACAACCAGAGTAAGCATACACTAGAAAACAACTGAGGCTGAATGCTGGTATGCAAAAGCATAACATTAATTACAAATAAGTACGTTCTGCCCCACCTCATTTTGTTCTCCCTTTTATTTGTTGGATGACTGCTATGCTAAATACTGGCAAGTTCCCTCTTTCATTTCCAATCATCCTTTGATGTTTCTGTTTTCCTTCCATGCGCTTCTCCTTTCTGCTTTTCTTATTAGCCACTAATACCCTTAAACCCAAACCGCATGTGACTTTTTCAAAAATAAGGTAAAGTTAAAATACTTTAAAAGTGACTCATCACTGCAAGCTGTGACTCAACAGCAGGATTCGCAGAAAGGCACTTCTGGTGTCCAAGAGCAATGTGGCAGGGAAAAGTCCTGGAATAGACATAAAAAGAGCTAAGTTAGTGCCGTGCCATTTTCTCTGCTGGGCGGCTGCCAGGTACGTGCTGCTTGTCCCCGCGCGGCGCTTCCAGCTGAGCCCGAGCGGTGTCTGGTGTTTGTCTGCCACCTCCCGGGTGAGTCAGTGCTGGCACACCGAGCGCTCACAAGCCGACAGCGACAAGCCCAAGAGCAGATGTAGCCACGGTAGTAGTCGTTAAACGCATTTTAAGCCCTCCAGAAATTCTCAGGTTACAAAGTCAAACCCTCAAAAATTTGAGAACGCTTCAGTCAGTGCGCTGTGCTGCTATTTGTGTACGTTACCTCATCTCTCTCCCTCCAGCTGCAAGGGTTGATTCGGACTCCACTTTAATCCAGTACACAAACAAACAACATTTTTCAGTTGGGTTTGTTGTTGTTGTTGTTGCTGTGGGCTTGGGGTTTTGTTTGTGTGAGAGGTTTTTTGTTTGGTTTGGTTTAGGATTTTTTGGTGTTGGGTTTTTTGTTCGGTTTTGGGCTTTTTTTGTTTTTGTTTTAACTATCCTGTGTAATTTGAGGTTTTCTAGATTTCTTCTATTTTTCTGCCTGGAAAGTCAGTGCAGACAGAGCTGATGGATGTTAGCCTTTCTCTGATTTTCAGACCCTTGGACACTGTTGCAGCCTGGCAGTGGGCATGCAGGAATGCCATGCAAATGGTTGCTGGACAGAGAGACTGACTGTGCCCCTACTGGAGAACTGATCTTCACACAGACCATACAGCCAAAGCATTCAGGATATGTTACACTCCCTGAAAGTGCATTATAAATGGTACATCTGTAAACACTTGCCCACAAATCTTAAGGAAAAAAACCAATGTAACCTTGCCTTAGAAAATATCCAGGTGTTGGTTTAAACAACTGCCTCGGTTGAATGAGACTGAAGTGTTTTGCTAAGGAAGATGAGTTATGAGGAAGAGCACACTCCTCTCTCTAAGCAATCGTAAATCTGAAATTAAGAGGCCTCAACTGAGGAAGCATGGAAAAAGGAAAAAAAATAGCAGCCCTCTATCAAAAGATATACGTGCATTGGCAGAACAACAAAAGAACACAAAAACAACTAAAACAACAATCCTGTACACACCCCCCACCTCCCCCCCCCAAAAAAAATCCCTCTCAAAAAGGGAAAGAATTCAGTATTTTTTGCTTTTTGGCGCAATTCTACCCACGGTCAGAAGGGGGGGCCGATGTTGGATCTCTGGAGGAGCAGAGCCTGCAGTTGCTCTGCATTGGTCGGCAAATTTTGGCAAATGTTGGGCTCTGGCGGTCGCCACGTGGGGCCCCGGTGAGCAGGAGAAGCTGAAGACGGAAATTTCCCCACCACCACTGAGAAGGGGAAGGGGAAAAAGGGAACCAAAAGGGGTTCTTCCCATTAAAACTCACGCTGTCTGCAGCTGGCTGTGGCCAAAATTTCCCCCTTTTCGTTGACAGGCACAAACCGCTGCCAAACACGGGAGAGGAGGAGGGAAAGGGTGACCTTCCAGCCAAAAAGTTCCTCAGCAGGTGGGTCAAACCTTTACGATGAAGTCTGAGCAAGTCCAGGCTGGGGCAGAACAGGATGCAGAAAACAAAGGCAAAACTGAAGGCAGAAAACAGCCAGAGGACGAGACCGAGAACAAAACGACCTTGGAGCCTTTCCAACACACACCCTCCCTGAGTTAAGGCAAAAGTCAAGCATCCCGGTTTCAGAGAAGAGAAAGAAAAAAACCCCTTCCCACAGTTTTAGGAGGGCCATCAGCTTGGAATTCAGGCCTGCTAGATAGTTCTTTTGTGTTGCTCAATCACCCAAGGCAAACCACCCTCCCCCAATCAACCTCTTTCTTTAAGAGTGAGGCAGGAGAAAGAAAAATTCCCTGCTTGATTTTTTTAGAACAAATAAACCTAGGACACGTAGACAACAAGATCTTTCTGTGATGGCATCTTTTGTCTGGGAGGAATCTTTGTCCATATTCAGTTTTGGAAGTTGGATTGGCAATTTCTACACAGGGCTGCAAAAAACAAGCAACTGCAGACACAAGCAGGAAAGAAAGACCTTGGACTCTGTCTCTCATCTGCAGTTGATGGGCCAGCCTGGACACTCCAAGAGCAGCAAGAGCTTTCTGTCCAGGCACCTTTGGTCTGGGAGGAATCTTCGTCTGTAGACCATTTGGCAGTGGGACTGGCAATTGGAGGGCAGGGCTGAAGAAAACAAACCACAGCCCTTCTCCCCAGCAAAGAAAGCCTGCAACCTTTAGCTCTCTGGTGCACTTGATGGGCCAGCCTGGGCACTCCATGGACAGCAAGAGCTTTCCAGCCTGGCACCTTTGGTCTGGGAAGAACCTTCATCCATATGAATTTTGGGGAGACAAATTTGCCATTTCAGAAAACGATTCCTGAAATTCAAGAACAGCGCTTTTCCACAGGTATGAAAACACTTACTGTTATAGTTTGTGCTGTAACTGGTTGGACAATTCGAGAACTTCATGGGCAGCAAATACTTTCTATCCTGGTACCTCTTGTTTGGGAGGTATCCTCATCCATATTCAGTTTTTAGAGCTGGACCACCTATTTCAACTCTATGATTCCTGCAAACAAACATCACTTTCTTTTCTCTGCAGAGAAAACCCTTACCTTCATGATTTGCGTTCCAGTTTGTGGGCTAACTTCGGCACTCCATGGGCAACGAGTTCTCTGTACCCTGAAATCTGAGCAAAGGAGTTCAGCTCAGCAGCCCTTGAAGACCTTCTGAGATAACCAGGAGAGGAACTGAGCTTCTTCCTCGGAGATTTATAGTCCATGGAGAAGCTCCTCCCACCTCAGCCCAGCTCAACCCAGCTGCACTGCAAGCTCTAATCATCTGATCATTGAATGGAGCTGAGAGCATTTGTGAGAGATTTAAACTGCAGGGAGAAACTGCTCTCAGCTCAGCCCAGCTGCCTTGTGAGCCCTAATCAACTCACCAGGGGGTGGAGTCCAGGTGCTTTCTAGGTGATATAAATTGGAGCAGGCAAACAAGGGGTGTGGCATGTTAGTAAGGCAGAGCACCTTGGACACCAAATTGTCCAGACAGAAAGAGCAGAAAAAAACTAATCAACCTCCCTCCAAACTCTCTCTGGAGGCCTATGAGGTAGGTCTGCAGCTAAAAGTGTTCTTCTGGAGTAGGACTGGAAGGTTTAAGTGGAGCACTTCAAAAACAGACTGAGGGCAGTTCAATATGGGAAAGAAAAGCTTTCCAATGTGTCTCTCGTGTTCAGCTGGTGAGTCACTTTTGGTATCCCGTGAGCAGCAAAAGCTTTCTGTGGGGGCACATTTTCCATAGGAAGAATCTTCATTTATACCAGGTCCAGGGAGGTGGAAGGGGCAATTGCAGTGCACGGCTCAAAACAGAGAGGAGCAGCCCTGTGCCCAAAGACAGAAAGCCTGTGAGCTTTAGCTGTCAGGTGCAGTGTGTGGCGCAGCCTGGGCACTCCGTGGGCAGCCAGGGCTTTCTGTGCTGGCACCTTGTGCCTTTGAGGGATCCTCATTTGTATCGGGTTT
>NW_021940292.1:0-1023 GCF_001715985.3 Manacus vitellinus
AATAAGTCCAGTCCAGTATATAAGTGTCCATTTAGGGGTTGTAAACCCTCCTCCAGGCTTCATAGCGTTGCCATTCGTCCTCATTCCTCCCAACATCTCCCCCTTCTTTATTTTGTTGAAGAACAGCGGCAGCGTTGGCTTGGATGGAACTCAGCAGCAGCTTTCGTAGACATAAAATTAAACACGGTAAAATGGTACAAAGAGAGATTAAACCAAACAGGGACAAGATACATAACATAATAAGTTTTTTAGACCAACTGGGTAAATTTGGTAACCGTATCCAATCGAAGAGGTTGTCGAGACTTCCATCTTTGTCCCGATGAATTTCTCCGACCAGACTTTTCAGCTGGTTGATACTTTGATGAATTGATTCAGAATGATCGGAGAAATTCATGCAGCACATGCCTTCAAATTCTTGGCACCCGTGGCCGTGTGCCAAGAGAAGGAAATTGATGGCGGCTCGATTCTGTAAACTCACCTCTTTTAACTTTTGGGTGTCTTCGAGCAGGCCCTCAATCGCCCGAGTGGTGGCATTTGCCTCCTTGGTCAACCAGCACCCCAAATGTGTCAGGAGAGAGAGGGCATGCGCGGTCCCTATCCCGGGGATAGGAAAAGACGCCCAAAAGTTCTTCACCCTGGACCAGATATGAATATTGGAATCGCAGTCCTCTGGGAAGGGCAGAGGAGTAGGCCAATACTGTGGCCTTCCAAGATTCAGATGTGGTGCAGGGAGAGAATTTTGGAGCCGAATTGGTTGGGGAGTGATTTTAGGTTCTGATAGTGGTTTTGGGACAACCGATTTGGGTTCAGGAAACCGAAGGGGAGCACCCATCGCAAAGGAGAGGGACCTTTTAACTCGATCTTTGGAGGATATCAATTGATTATCTAATTGGAACTTCGCCGGGTTAAAAAGGGCTAATTTTCCTACCGTGCAGGGACCCCCTTCCGGGTAGGCCCGAATCCCGGGCCATGCCCGATCCCCGCACAATAGGAAATATCCCTTTGGGAGTTTCATGTTTCTTG
>NW_021940293.1:0-1022 GCF_001715985.3 Manacus vitellinus
CAGGACCCTCCATATGGGGTCGGGGGTGTCCCTGTGGGGCCGGGACCCTCCCTATGGGACCACAAGCTCCAAAGGGGACCAGGACCCTCCATATGGGATTGGGGGGACCAGGACCATCCATATGGGATTGGGGGAACCAGGAGTGTCCATATAGGACTGGGGGGGGAACCAGGATCCTCCATATAGGATTGGGGGGGACCAGGAGTGTCCCTATGGGATTGGGGGGATCAGGACCCTCCATATAGGACTGGGGGGACCAGGAGTGTCCATATGGGATCGAGGGTGTCCCTGTGGGGCCGGGACCCTCCCCGTGGGATCACAAGCTCTGTAGGGGACCAGGAGTGTCCCTGTAGGACTGGGGGGACCAGGACCCTCCATATGGGATTGGGGGGACCAGGACCCTCCATATGGGGTTGGGGGTGTCCCTGTGGGGCCGGGACCCTCCCTATGGGACCACAAACTCTGTAGGGGACCAGGACCCTCCATATGGGATTGGGGGGACCAGGAGTGTCCATATAGGACTGGGGGGACCAGGAGTGTCCCTATGGGATCGGGGGTGTCCATACAGGGCTGGGACCATCCCTTTGGGGCCAGGACCCCCCATATGGGACCAAGACACTCCATATGGGACCAAGACCCCCCATATGGGACCAAGACACCCCATATGGGAGCAGGAGCTTCCATAGGGGCCCGAGGGGCTCCAGACAGAGCCGGGACCATCCCTGTGGGGCCAGGAGGCTCCATATAGGGCCGAGGGAGCCCTGTGGGGCCCAGGACTGTCCCTGTGGGGCCCAGGGATCCCTGTGGAGCCCAGGAGTCTCTGTAGGGCCCAGAACCCTCCCTATGGGGCTGAGGGAACCTTGTAGGGCCCAGGACTGTCCCTGTGGGGCCGAGGGATCCTTGTAGGGCCTGGGACTGTCCCTGTGGGGCCGAGGGATCCTTGTAGGGCCTGGGACTGTCCCTGTGGGGCCAAATGGTCCCTACAGAGCCCAGAACCCCCCCTATGGGGCCGAAGGATCCTT
>NW_021940294.1:0-1005 GCF_001715985.3 Manacus vitellinus
TGTCCCCAGATGTCCCCAAATGTCCCCATCTGTGCCCAGCTGTCCCCAGATGATCCCAACTGTCCCCAGATGACCCCAGATGTCCCCAGATGACCCCAGATGTCCCCAAATGTCCCCAGATGACCCCAAATGTCCCCAACTGTCCCCAGATGTCCCCAAGGGCTCTCAGGCACAGGGTGGGATCCTGGGATTGTCCTGTGCGGGGCCAGGAGTTGGATTTGGATGATCCTCGTGGGTCCCTTCCCACTCAGGGGATTCTTTTCTTCTTCCCTTCTCCATCTTCTCTTTTTCCCCCTTCCCTTTTCCCTCTTTCCCCTTCTCCATCTCCCTCTCCTTCCTTTTTCCCTTTGCCTTTCCCTTTCCTTTTTCCCCTTCCCCTTTGCCTTTTCCCTTCCCCTTTCCCTTCCCCTTTGCCTTTTCCCTTTCCTTTTTCCCATTCCCCTTCCCCTTTGCCTTTTCCCTTCCCCTTTGCCTTTTCCCTTTGCCTTTTCCCTTTTCCCTTCCCCTTTGTCTTTTCCTTTTCCCTTTTCCCTTCCCCTTTTCCCCTTCCCCTTTCCCTTTTCCCTTCCCCTCTCCCTTCCCCTTTCCCTTTTCCCTTCCCATTTCCCTTCCCCTTCCCCTTTTCCCTTCCCATTTCCCTTCCTCTTTCCCTTTTCCCTTCCCATTTCCCTTCCTCTTTCCCTTTTCCCTTTTCCCTTCCCCTTCCCCTTTTCCCTTCCCCTTTCCTTTCCTCTTTTCCTTCCTCTTTTCCCTTCCCCTTTTCCTTTTCCCTTCCCCTTTTCCCTTTCCCTTTCCTTTTTCCCCTTCCCCTTTTCCCTTCCCCTTTTCCTTTTCCCTTCCCCTTTTCCCTTCCCATTTTCCCTTCCCCTTTGCCTTTCCCTTTGCCTTTCCCTTTTTCCCTTTTCCCTTCCCCTTTTCCCTTCCCCTTTCCATTTTCCCTTCCCCTTTCCCTTCCCCCTTTCCTTTCCTTTCCTTTCCTTTCCTTTCCTTTCCTTTCCTTTCCTT
>NW_021940295.1:0-1010 GCF_001715985.3 Manacus vitellinus
CCACCTTGTCCCCCAGGCCAGAGCACTGACTGCCACGTCCAGTCCTTCCTTGGACACCTCCAGGGATGGGGACTCCACCACCTCCCTGGGCAGCCCC
This sequence comes from Manacus vitellinus, assembly GCF_001715985.3. Classification (NCBI taxonomy): domain Eukaryota; kingdom Metazoa; phylum Chordata; class Aves; order Passeriformes; family Pipridae; genus Manacus; species Manacus vitellinus. The sequence continues at coordinate 98 of NW_021940295.1, forward strand.
TGCCAATGCTTAACAGCTTTTTCAGTGAAGAAATTTTCCCCAGTATCCAACCTGACCCTCCCCTGGCACAGCCTGAGGCCGTTCCCTCTCCTCCTGTCCCTTGTTCCCTGGGAGCAGAGCCCGACCGCCCCTGGTTCCCCCCTCCTGTCAGGGAGTTGCAGAGCCAGAAGGTCCCCCCTGAGCCTCCTTTTCTCCAGGCTGAGCCCCCCCAGCTCCCCAGCCCGACTCTCCCCCATGTGCCAGGTGAACACCCAGCCCTGCTCCCCTGCTCTGGGACCCCCCTGGACTCACCCCTGGGTGTGTTTCAGGTGGGTCTCTTGTGCCACAGGGACCTCTCACAGCCCCCACTCCCCAGATGTGGCTCTGGCACTGTGTTCATCAGGAATTCACTCCCTGAATCTCCACAAAGTGCCCCTTTCCCAGGGCTCTTTCCCACCCCAATGCCCCCCCAGGCCCCTGGGGGTCCCTCACCTTCTTCAGGGGCACCTTGAAGGCAATGAAGCGGGTTCCTGGCATCCTCCTGCCCAGGGGGATGTAGTCTGTCCACCTGGATCCGGGCACGGGGGGGTTAAACTGAGGGAGAGACCCCAGGCCTGGGACCCACAAACAGCCCATGGCCCGGGACCCTCAAAACCCTCTGCACTGGGGACCCTCAAACACATCCCAGGTCTGGAGACCCTCAAACCCTCCCCTGGCCCCAGGACCCTCAAACCCCCAGGCCCAGGACCCCCAAACCCGCCCTGCTCTGAGAACCTCAAACGCCCCCAGGCTTGGGGACCCTCAGACCCCCTCAGGCCCAGGACCCTCAAACTGCCCCGACCTTCAAATCCGGGACCCCCAAACTCCCCCTGGCCCGAGGACTCTCAACCCCCCTGGTCCGAGACCCTCCAACTCTCCCTGCCCGGGACCCTCA
>NW_021940296.1:0-1082 GCF_001715985.3 Manacus vitellinus
ATGGTGGAAATGGAGCAGCCATGAGCTGGCCCAGGAGCACAGGGGAGGCTGTGTGAGAGCTGGGTCTGCCTGGATGGGGAAGAACTGAGTTTTGACCTCCAAGGCAGGCTGTGTCCTGTGCTTTGGGAGTGGGAGCAGGATGGAGGGAGCTCTGGTGGTGCCTTTCTGCTGCTGCTGCTCCTCAGCCTGCACAGGGCTCGCTGCTTTGCTTCCCCTTCCAGTTTTGATGAGGATATTGCTGGGAATATTTAGCTCTAAAATATGCAGATTTTGCAATAATTTCCTTGTTCTGACTCAAGGGCTTTTCTGGAAAACCTCTTTGAAGTTGTGAAATCCATTCCTTAACCCTTTGCTCGGGCCTTGCTGGCTGAGGGCAGGGCTGGGTCTGTTCATCTGATTTCCTCGGGGGGCCCTTTGCTGGAAGGGTGAGAAGAAAGTTGCTGAAACCACGTGGGCTCCAAGGAAAAGTGAATAAGCACAGCATTCAATCCTTCAATCCCAGACTTTTTAATGAGCAGGGAAAGTCTGCTGGATGTGTTCCCATCTGTTCCTAGTGAGATGGATCCCTGTTTATCTCCGTGGGTCTCTCCCTTCCCGTGGTATCCGTGGGCCCCACAGACATTCATGGGTGACTCACATCACATCTGGGGAAGGAGGAAGTGTCCCCTTTTTAGCAACAGGGACTCACACAGACCGTAAATGAGGTGACTTGCCCAGTTTCACACAGGAAATGTGTAACCAAAGTGGGAATTGAACCCAGGTCACTTGAATTTAGCACTGGATTGTCTCCCCACCCCAGCAAGGCCACGGCAGCTCAGCAGATGTTGCACGTGTTGGAGTCAAACATGTGAATCACAGAGTGGTTTGAGTTGGGAGGGACCTTAAAGTTCATCTCATTCCACCCCCTGCCATGGGCAGGGACACCTTCCACTGTCCCAGGTTGCTCCAGACCCCGTCCAGCCTGGCCTTGGACACTTCCAGGGATCCAGGGGCAGCCACAGCTTCTCTGGGCAACCTGGGCCAGGGCCTCCCCACCCTCCCAGCCAACAGTTCCTTCCCAATATCCATCTATCCCTGCCCTC
>NW_021940297.1:0-1038 GCF_001715985.3 Manacus vitellinus
AATCTAAAAGAAGGATCTTTCCTTCTTCCCTTCTGGACTTTTATTGGAGGGAGAAGAGACCTGATCCAATGTAAATATTGCTTTACCATAGGAGAGGTAGTTAGGATTGTGTATATAATGTATTATAATATTTATTTGTGTAATAATTGTAATATAATTCCCTTATCCCCGTATTGAGTCTTGTGTTGTGTCTGGAAAACCCCTCTCACACTGGGGTGAGTTGTGGGAGGGGGGGCTTAGACTTGGAAATTGGATTTTTGGGGGTCTCAAACCACGACAAAATTTTTGCTTCTTTTTAATATATTGTGTGCACATTACTATCACTTCCTTTATGTTGCACTAATAAAGCATAAAGGTTTTAATCTGCATGCCCTAAAAAGATGGAACAGAGGAGGTCAAGACCAGGTAAAGGGCAGTATCAGACCCTTGGAAAACATAAAACAGGAGAAGGGAAGAATTCCAACTGGTGACCCATCTCTGAGACATCCATTAATTTCTCACAACTAGTACCACGTAGTTTAACCCCCCTTGTTTTTACTGCTAAAACTGCAGATAGCAGGAAACATCTGCCAACAGCACCAGCTCCTACAACTGAACAACAGCTTCCCAAGGGAAGGGATGGAAACCTGAGCAGCTCAACGAAGTCCAAGCGGTCTCCACGGAGTTTGTGAGAACACATGGACCGGGAAATGCTTATAATCCAATAGTCTTCCTTCTCCCCACCATTCCCTGTTTCTCCAGTGCCCAGCTCACCTGTTTGGCGTGGTTGACACAGCGCAGGTACTGGTTGGCCAGGGCAGAGCAGCTCAGGGTCTCCCGAGCGTGTTGTCGGTAACACTGGAGGATTTTATCCTGCAGGTCAGCACAGACGGGGTGAGACTCGTATCTCCTGGGGAACAGAGAAAAGAAATTCAGGGCTTCCTGCTCAAAAGGATTTCAGCAAAGACATAACTCTTTTTTTTAAAAAATTATTATTATTATTATAGATTCATAGACAGGTTTGGGTCGGAAGGGACATTAAAGATCATCCGCTTCCAA
>NW_021940298.1:0-1082 GCF_001715985.3 Manacus vitellinus
GAAGATCAAGCCATTGCTGGATAATTTGGGAAGAAGATCAAGCCATTGCTGGATATTTTGGGAAAAAGATCAAGCCATTGCTGGATTTTTTGGGAAGATCAATCCATAGATGGATATTTTGGGAAGAAGACCAAGCCATTGCTGGATATTTTGGGAAGAAGATCAAGCCATTGCTGGATATTTTTTGGAAGAAGATCAAGCCATTGCTGGATATTTTGGATATTGCTGGATATATCCAGCCATTGCTGGATATATTGTGTTACTAAAATCCCCCCCAGTACAGTGAATTTCTCATCTGAGATGATTCCACCACCCAAGAATTTACTGGTGTTATTTACTACAAACCATTAATTTTATTGTAGGAAAGGTCCAGTTTCTGCAGGTGGACAAATCCACAGAGGATTTGGATGTCCCTTAACTCACGACCCTGGAAAAAAGGAAAATAAAGAGATTTTTAAGATGCAGTTGTGCAACCTGAGCAAACACAGGAGCAGGAGACAGCGAAGACATGACATTTACACCAAGTGATGTTACACCAGCCACGAATGGAGAAAAGGTCAAAAAAGAAACTTTGAAACAACCAGGAGAGAGAAACCTGGAGCCAGGAAAAATGCCAGGGAAACAAAGGCTGCATGGAAAATGATACAGAAGTAAGTAATTTTTTAATGAAAGATTTCAACTTTTTGAATGCACCATTTTTTACATTTTTCCAGTGCACCATTTTCCCATGTTTCTCCATTTTGTAGAAAGTGATGTTTGAAATGTAGAAATTGGATGGATTAACACCTTCTGCCAGAGAAAAAAAAATGGGTTTGAAACCACAAATATGAAACAGCACTGACAGGGAGAGACAAAAATCTGCATCTTGATATTTTTATTTTTTTTTTGGATACTTTTTTTACTATTTGCTGGTAGAAAGAGGAAACTTGTGAGTAGAGAAGGACTTAAAACTGATTTTTTTTTTGCTTGTACTTACTGAGAGGAACAGATCGAGATAAACATATTCAAGGCCAGGGGCTGAGCAGCCCAGTCTGTGGAGCCCCTCAGCTGCAGTGTCTTCATCCAAAACTCCCTCAAACCGA
>NW_021940299.1:0-1082 GCF_001715985.3 Manacus vitellinus
GCTGGTTTTATGCTCAAGAAGCCTGTCGCTCTGGTGGACTCATCTCCCTCAATACCAAGCTGGTGTTTCCCAGCCTGGACCACTTGCAGGGTTACGACACAGCCCAGAGGTCCCCCAGGCTTCCCCCTGTGCAGATCCACCAGCCTGAGCCCTTGGTGACCCCCTGCCCAGCCCGGGATCTCCTCTGCATCACCACAGACCTTCCCAGGTACACCAGATCACCCCTAACACCCCCCAGCCCCCCTTGCCTCGCTGCTGGGCAGTGCCACCCTCCTGCCTCCCCCCTGCCAGCCCCAGCACCCTCTGCCCGGCCCCGCGGGGCGCTGCCTCATCCCTTTTTGCACATCTGGCTCCCGATGCGGTGCTGACCCCGGAGCACAGCCTTGGGAGCAGCCACGGAGGCTCCGGGAGCGCTGGGGGCACCGCAGACCCCCAGGAGCCGGAGCAGCACAAAGGCACAAAGGCACATCCTGTCTGCCACCCCTCCTGCAGCAGAGGAAGCGGCTCGGCAGAGATTAGAGCCCTGGAGGGGGGCACTGGGGCGCCGGGACGTGTGTCGTGTGTCGGGTGCTGCTGCCCGCGGGCCGGGCTGTGACAATGACCCGGGCCAGCCCCGCGGCCCAGCCCCGGGCAGGATTTCCCGTGAGCCCGTCCCCTCGGCACCAGACAATGAGCTGTCTGACAGCTGGAGACGGCTCTGCCTTCGCCCCTCTCCAGCGAGGGGTCCCCGGGACCTTCAGGAAGATCAAACAGGAAACCGGGCAGAGAAAGAAAAAGGTTGTTCGTGCTCGAAAGTCTAAACTTTCATTGCTGAGCCGGGAGGAAGATGCCGAAGTCAGGATGTTAAAATACTTTCCCTGTCTGCCATGAAGGAGCAGGAGCTGCCGGGTGGGGCTGCACGGGGCGACACGTCGGTGCCATCGCTGGTGCTGGTCCTGCCGGCACACGCTCCCACCCGACGGAGTTATCCCACCCCAGCTCCTCCCCTGCCCCACACCCAGACCCCATCCTTTGCCTGAGACCCCCCTGCATCCCCGCGGACGTGGCTCTTCTTTTTGTCACGAGGCTTTCAGCTCTGGCTG
>NW_021940300.1:0-1083 GCF_001715985.3 Manacus vitellinus
GGCTCCCTGGGAGACGGACGGACGCTGCATCCCAGATCGCCGGGGTGACGGGGCTCGGATCCCCCGGGATTTTATCCCGCCCTCGTCCCTGCCTGGGGTCTGGGCTCCCACTTGTGATGTTTGGGGTTTGGTTTGTGTTTTTTTTTTTCCCCTCTTTTTGTGCTGGGAAGTGATTTGGAGCAACAGGGGAACTGTTGGTTTTCCAAGTGGGGAGTGAAGTGTCGGAGGGGCCGGGAACAAAGCTCCCCTGGCAGCCCCGGCATCCGCTTTGTTCCGGAGTCAAAAGCGGCACCGGGCCCCGATGGCGCTAATTTGAATATTAAAAGTGAGTTGGATTCAGTTTAGTTCTTGCACTAAATAATTACCCGCTCTAATTACATAATTAGCACAGTCGACGCCTTTTGTAGCCTCGAAGTTTCCCAGGTCGCTGCTGCCTTTTCCATTGGAAAACTCGTTAGGAGCTGCTGAGGTGGTTTTGGGGAGGTTTTCCCGGCGCCCCGAGGGCGCGGTGAGGGGCAGCCAGGTGGGTTTCTGCACTGGGAGGGAGCCAGGACGGTTTTTAGGGGGGTTTCCCAGTGGAAATCCCTGCCTGTCTCGCCCCTGGAGTCGTGTGGGAATCGGGGAGATTCGTGTCAGAGGGGCAGCCAGGCCAGTTTGTCCACTGAAAACCTTGTTAGGGGCTGCTGGCAGGAGCTGAGATGATTTTTGGGTGTTTTTCCCGGTGCCTCGAGGCCGTGGTGAGGGGCAGCCAGGTGGATTTGTCCGTTGGAAAGGACCTGAGATGATTTTTGGGGGGGTTTTCCTCATTCCCCAAGGCCGCAGTGAGGGTCAACCAGATGAGTTTATTCACTTCAAGGGAGCTGAGATGATTTCTGGGGGGGTTTTCCTGGCACCCCAAGGCCGTGGTGAGGGTCAACCAGGCGAGTTTATTCATTTGAAGGGAACCCAAATTATTTTGGGGGGGGCTTTTCCTGGCGCCCTGAGGCCGCAGTGAGGGTCCGACAGGCAGTTTTGTCCACTGGAAAGGACCTGAGATGATTTTTGGGGCCTTTCCCGGTGCCCCAAGGCCGTGGGGATGGTCAG
>NW_021940300.1:1843-3956 GCF_001715985.3 Manacus vitellinus
CCTCCTCTCTGTTCGCTGCTGGGGTGGGGTGTGAGAATCAGCCCTTGGGATGGGGGCTGGGGGGATTCGGATGCTGATAATAATTCCGTTTGGGGATGGAATTATTCCGTTTGGGGATGGAATTATTCCGTTTGGGGATGGAATTATTCCCTGCAGGAGCAGAGCTCAGCAGTTGCTGCTGTTGCCTGGAATGCCGTGCTCAGGGATGGATCCCTGTGCCGGGGGTGGGCATGACCCCCTTCCAGGCTCCCAGGGGATTTGGGGAGGGGGAACATCCCCCTGTCCCCCTCCTCTGGGGACACGGGGACAGCAGTGCCCGGGGGCTCGTGGGCTCAGCACCGCCCCAGCCCCGTAGGAAATAGTTGGAATTCCTTGAAATTCCTGGCGTGTCTGGTGGGCAGGCAGGGAGCTGCTGACATGGGACACCCTCCCCGGCCCTACATGTCCCCAGGGACTGGAGCCCGGGGGGGTCTTCCCAGCTCCCCAAGAGCCCCGGGCAGTGCTGGCAGCGGGATCTGGAGGAGAATGTAGGAAGTGGCTGTTCCCATAGGATTGGAGCGCGGAGGGAAGGGCTGTGACCGAGGCCAGTGGGAAGGGGGTGCTGGAGGAGCTCGGGGAGGGGCTCAGGGACCCCTTGGGGGGGTCACCCCTTCCTGGCCCCTCATTTGCTCCCGATGCTTCCCGCAGATCCAACCGGGACTGCCAGATCGACCAGCACCACCGCAACCAATGCCAGTACTGCCGCCTCAAGAAGTGCTTCCGAGTGGGAATGAGGAAGGAAGGTAACAGGGGCGAGGGGAGAGGGCACTTCCCAGCGTGGCCTGGGAATCCCTGGGATATCCCTGTTTCCAGCAAACCCCCCTGCCCCTTTTTTTTGGTGTTTTTTGGTTTTCCCTCCTCTCCTCGCCCTCCCCCCCCCCGTGTGTTTGTTTGGAAAAGCTTTGGGCTGACAAGGGGACACGCCTGGAGCAGGGATCACCTGCTGGGATGGGCTCCTGGATCCCAGCAAATCCCACAGCCTGCTTTCCTCCTGCTCCCCCTCACCTGGGGGGTGGTGTGAGAACCCCAAATGCTTCTGCATCATCCATGATGATCCCAAAAAACCTCAGGTTTATCCCCCAAAAATCTCCAACCCCTGGGGCTGGGGCTGTGCCAGGATGGGGATGGAGGTGCTGTGGCTGCTCCGGGGCAGGTGGCATTGACACAGGGAGGAAGAGGGGACGGATGCTGGAAGCAGGACAGTAATTCCCTCTTTTCCAGAGGAGTCGGGATGGCATTATTGCCACTTAGCATGATTTAGAGCTCTCATTTAAGTGCCTCACGAACAGCCCATAAATTAATTACCAGGGATTGAGCAAATACTGGGCACTAATGGGGGTGGGGGGGAGCCGAAAAATGGCTCTTCCTGCCTGCAATTAGGAGCGGGAGCTCCGGGGCAACGGAGCTTCCAGGGGGGAGGTTTTGTGTGGAAATAAATGATTCCTGCCATGCCATGACCCCGGGCAGCGGCTGCAGCCGGCGTGGGGGGGCTGTGGTGCCAGCTGGGCACCCGGCCTGGCGTGGCTGGGGCCGTGGGTGCTGGTGGGAGCCGATGGATCGCCGGGATATTAGATGGACGAGCGTGGCTCGCGCCACCTCCCTCCCCTCGGGCTCCTCAGAGCTGCTCCTCGTCCCTTGGGATGGCAGGAGGTGGCTCTGCTGGGGCTGGTGGGATGCTGGCTGGGCGGTGGGAGCATCCCCGTGGCAGGATAGGGCCCTGCTGGGGATGTCAGGATGGTGGGAGCATCCCTGTGGTAGGATATGGGAATACTGGGGATGCTGGGAATGCTGGATGGCTGGCAGGAGCATCCTTGTGGTAGGATATGGTCCTGCTGGGGATGTGAGGATGGTGGGAGCATCCTTGTGGTAGGATATGGGGATGCTGGGGATGTCAGGATGGTGGGAGCATCCTTGTGGCAGGATATGGGGATGCTGGGGATGTCAGGATGGTGGGAGCATCCTTGTGGCAGGATATGGGAATGCTGGGGATGTCAGGATGGTGGGAGCATCCTTGTGGCAGGATATGGGGATGCTGGGGATGTCAGGATGGTGGGAGCATCCTTGTGGCAGGACA
>NW_021940300.1:11334-13399 GCF_001715985.3 Manacus vitellinus
CACCCCGTTATCTCGGTCCCATAAAACGGGAACAGGACGTCCCAGGAGGGAATCACACCCCGAAACCTCCCCAGCTGAAGGGGGGGGTGTCACCTGAGGGTGACCCCACGGCGTCACCAAGCCAAGAAGGACCCCCCAGGGGACCCCGGGGAGTGGGGCCCTGTGTCCCAGAGGGGCAGGAAATGCTTTGCAAGGGAGGGACTTTAACCAAATAAATAAAACCCCAACAAAGGGATTGCTGCGAAATGAAAAATAAATATTGGACTTGCAGGCGAGGGTGAGGCTTGGGAACATGGGAGAGAGGAGTGGGGACATGGCAGAGAGGAGTGGGGACATGGCAGAGAGGAGTGGGGACATGGGAGAGAGGAGTGGGGACATGAGGAACACCCAGAGAAAGGTGTGGGGACATGAGGGACGGAGAGAAAGACATGGGGGGACACAGACATGGAGCACAACGTGGGGGCACACGAGAAGCAAGGTGTGGGGACACGGGGGGACACAAGGGGGCACGTGGAACAAGGTGTGGGGGGACACATGGAGTGAGGTGGAGGGACACACAGAGCACAGCTCAGATTTCCAGGGCTGGAGAACTCCAGGTCTGCATTGAAGGATGGGGATGAGGACGGGATGGGGACAGGGACAGGGAGGCAGCCCCAGGGGGAATCTGGGCAGCTCCTCCTCACCCAGAGCACAGCAGCACCCCCAAAGCCACGCTCTGCACATTCCCAATCCTCCCTCCCCGCGGGATGCTGCAGGCATTCCTGAACCCTGCCCAGGCTCAGGGAGCTGCAGAGCCGGGGCAGAACGTGGCACATCCCCGGGCCAGGCTGGGACCAGCCCCGGGGGGGGGGTCCCCACCATCCCCCTCGCGGGGACGAGGCTCAGGGGAGCTGTAAATCCCTCGGCTTCCTGCTGGCACATCCCCGCAGAGCCGAGTTAATCATTGCCCAGACCGAAACCGCGCGCTGTGGCCGGGCAGGTCCCCGGGCAGTGTCCCCTGGCTGTGTCCCCTGGCTGCTGTTTTGGGCACTGTCCCACGGCCAGCGAAGGGGCCAGGACCCGGCCAACACTCCAGCAGGGAGCCCCTGGCCCCCAGCCCGTCAGGTCCCGCCCTGTTTGCCTTTCAGCGAGTTCGAGACCAGCCCGCCCAGTTTTTGCACGCCGGGAAAAGCTCGGTGGTGTCGGGGAATGGCAAAGGCTGGGAAAACACGGGGTGACAGGGAGGGACACGGCGAGCGTGATAACGGGGTGTGCAAACACACCGGGACTGGGCTCTGGGGTGCCAGGTTGGGCAAGGGGAGGGGTCCCCACACAGCCCTGGGGTCCCCACACCCTCCCTGTGCACATCCCGACCCACCCCTGCCTTGGGAATGTCTGGCACAGGGCAGGCAGGGAGGAAGCTCACAGGGATTCCCCCCCACCTCAGGACCCCCAGCCCACCTCAGACTCACCCACTCCTCCACGTTGGGACCCTCCTGGGCCACCGGCACCTTGTCCCAGTAGATGTTTGGTTTCCCGTATCTCCAGATCTTGCTCCGCGTCTTGTGAGCGAAGAAGCAGATGAGGCAGAGGAGGATGACGATGAGGAACCCGCAGACGATGGCCACAGCCTGGAGGGGAGGAGGGAGGGGGCTCTCAGGGCGGGGGTCACAGGGGCTGGGGACCCTGCATGTCCCTGGGACGAGCGGGAGTTGCTCCCTTCATCCCCAAACCCTCCTGGTGTTGGACTCCCACCACGGCGGGGGGAGAGGGGCAGGGTCCCCCCAGCCCGGGATGGAGCCCACCAGGGGTTCCAGAGATTTAGGGGCCAGGGCAAGCAATGCAGGGTGGTTTATTTTCCCATGGGGGCAGGACAAGTTTGGGATTTGGGAAGCAGCGTGGAGCTGCTCCAGCACCTCCCTGCAGCACCCTGACCCCAGCGCTGGCTCAGCCACGCGCCAGCTCCCACACCAGGCATCCCAAACGGCTGCCGTGAGCCAGATCCCTGCAGCCACACGGAAACCGGGATGGAGCAGGCCCTGCTGGGCCTTGGCAGGGAGCAGGAGCAGCCGGGGCCGGGCTCAGG
>NW_021940300.1:13619-14688 GCF_001715985.3 Manacus vitellinus
AGCCGGGCTGGTGGCACCAGCAGTGCCCAGCTGGCACCCTGACCCTTCCCAGCCCCGCAGAGTCCCGGCCCTGCTCCAACACTTTTACAGCCGGGGAGAACAAAGGTCCAGAAACTGGGTCTGTGTCGGGCCGAGAGCCCGTCCCGTCCCCTCCCCGAAACTCCCGGCGCGGGCAGATGGATCACCCCGGGTCCTCCCGCACCCCTGGGGTGCCCCAGCCCTTCCCACAGCCCTGGATCACCCCGATTCCTCACGCATCCCTGGATCACCCCAATTCCTCCTACAGCCCCAGATAATCCTGGTTCTTCCCACAGCCCCAGATAATCCTGGTTCTTCCCACAGCCCCTGCTCAGCCCAATTCCTCCCGCATCCCTGGATCACCCCAACTCCTCCTACAGTCCCAGCTCATCCTGGATTCTCTCACAGCCCCTGCTCAGCCCAATCCCTCCCACATCCCTGGATCACCCCGACTCCTCCTGCAGTCCCAGCTCATCCTGTTTCTTCCCACAGCCCTGGATCACCCCATTCCTCCCACAGTCCCAGATAATCCTGGTTCTTTCCACAGCCCTGGATCACCCCAGTTCCTCCCACAACCCCAGGACACCCCGATTCCTCTCAAAGCCCGGGATCACCCTGATTTCTCCCACAGCCCTGGATCACCCCAATTCCTCCCAGAGTCCCAGCTCATCCAGGTTCCCCCCCACATACTCGTCTCATCCCAACTCCTCCTGCAGCCCTGGATCACTTGCTACACCCCCAGATCATCCCAGTTCCTCCCGCAGCCCCGGATCACCCCAAACTCATTAAAGACAGAGGGAAAATGCCGAGGGCAGGATGGGGACTGAGGGCAGGACGGGGATCGAGAGCAGGACACGTGGTCGCCCACCCTCTCCCACCCCATGGGACGCAGCCCAGAGGGGTCCCTGCCCTCACCTCCTGGGGGTCCACGGTGCAGTAGTGGTACAGGTACTGGTTGAGGTAGGTGCTGCCGCTGTAGATCTGGCTGCACATGGTCAGCAGGGGGTTGTAGTAGTAGCTGCCCGTCATCTGCGCCTGGGGGTTGACGCCC
>NW_021940301.1:0-963 GCF_001715985.3 Manacus vitellinus
CCCAAAAGAGCCCAAACCCCTCCCAACATTCCCAAAAATAACCCCCCAAAACTCCCCCAAAATTCAAAAAAAACCCCCAAATCCCCCCCAAAATGCCCCGAAATCCCCCAAATTAAAGCAGGAAAATCCCAAAAGGTCCCGTTAACGAAGAGTCCCATTAATGAGGGGCTCCAATTAATGAAGAACTTTGTTAATTAAGAACCCCAATTAATGAAAGGGTCCTATTAATTAATGGTCCCATTAATGAAGGTCCCCATTAATGAAGAGCCCCATTAATTAAGGGCCCCCGTTAATGAAAGGCCATTAATTAATGAAGGGACCCCCATTAATGAAGAGCCCCAGTTAACGAGCAGTCCCTCATTAACACTAATTAGGGGCCCCTTTCTAATGATGGAACCCCATTAGGGGACTCCATTAATGCTAATGAACAATTAGTGAAGGGCTCCTAATTAATGTTAATGAAGACCCCCCCATTAGTTAATGGAGTTCCTAATTAACCGACCCCATTAATTATTGAAGGGTCCCTCATTAACACTAACAAAGGACCTTAATTAATGAAGAGCCCCATTAATGAAAGGTCCCTTATTAACACTAATGAAAGCCCCCCACTAATTAATGAAGGGTCCTTATTAACACTAATTAAAGGTCCCCATTAATTAACAAAGGCATTCCAGTTAATTAATTAATGAGGGTCCCCCCATTAATACTAATTAAAGCCCCCCATTAATTAATGGAGGGCCCCTATTAACACTAATTAAGGGTCCCCATTAATTACCAAAGGGCTCCCCATTAACACTAATTTAAGGGCCCTTTCATTAATTAACAAAGGGCCCCTCATTAACACTAATTAACAGCCCCCATTAATTAAGACCCCCCTGGAAAGGGCTCAACCTCCACTTTGTCTCCAACCCCCCCCAAAACTCCTCCAAATCCTTCAAAAATCCCCCCAAAAAACGATTCCAA
>NW_021940302.1:0-1048 GCF_001715985.3 Manacus vitellinus
TCCCAAGGAATGATATCCCTGGAAAAGCAGGAGGGATGTTCCCAAGCAGGAATATCCCTGGAAAAGCAGGAGGGATGTTCCCAAGCAGGGAAGTCCCTGGGATTTCCCTGGATGTCCCTGGGATGCTCCAGGGGGCTGGATGGACAATGATCCCAAAGCCATGGAGTTTCCTGGAGCTGGGAAAACAGGGAATGGCCTTGGAATACTTGGGAAGGTGACACTGGTTTGTCACCTCAGTCAGAGAAGTGCTGGATCCTGAGTTTCTCTGGATTGGATCCCGGTTTTCCTTGGCCACATCCCTGCCCTGGGATGTTCCAGGAGGGCAGAGGGACAATGACCCCAAAGCCATGGAGCTTCCTGGAGCCGGGAAAACAGGCAGGGAATGGTCATGGAATGCTTGGGAAGGTGACACTGGTTTGTCACCTCGAGCGGAGGAGAAGAGCTGGATCCCGAGTTTCCCTGGATGAGATCCTGGTTTTCCTTGGCCACATCCCTGCTCTGGGATGTTCCAGAAGGCAGGGGGACAATGATCCCAAAGCCATGGAGCTTCCTGGAGCTGGGAAAACAGGCAGGGAATGGTCATGGAATGCTTGGGAAGGTGACACTGGTTTGTCACCTCAGTCAGAGAAGAGCTGGATCCCGAGTTTCTCTGGATGAGATCCTGGTTTTCCTTGGCCACATCCCTGCTCTGGGATGCTCCAGGGAGCAGAGGGACAGTGATCCCAAAGCCATGGAGTTCCCTGGAGCTGGGAAAACAGGGAATAGTCCTGGAACACTTGGGAAGGTGACACTGGTTTGTCACCTCAGTCAGAGAAGTGAAGTGCCTGATTTCCCTGGATTTTATCCCGGTTTTCCTTGGACACATCCCTGCCCTGGGATGCTCCAGAGGGCAGAGGGACAATGATCCCAAAGCCATGGAGTTCCCTGGAGCTGGGAAAACAGGCAGGGAATGGTCCTGGAATACTTGGGAAGGTGACACTGGTTTGTCACCTCAAGCAGAGAAGTGACGTGCCAGGTTTTCCCTGGATGGGATCCCGGTTTTCCTTGG
>NW_021940303.1:0-1032 GCF_001715985.3 Manacus vitellinus
GCAGGAGCCAACCCCTGGATTCTCCAGCTCTTGGGAATTCTGGCTCCTCTTTTCCCAGCCCTGGGAGACTCTTCCGGAGTCACTTGGGCGGGAGACACCGGAGCTTTCCGAGGTCTAAGATCCCACGGATCTCCTGGGAAGGTTTCTCCATCCCTAATTCCCATCCTCCCCCTGCAGAGTTCAGAGTGGGGGGGGAGGTTTTCCCAGATTCCCAAATTTCCCTTCTCCCTTCTGCCGGATTCTCGTGTTTTCCGTCTCCTTGAGGTGTTTTCCCGCTGGAATCTGGGATAATTCTGGGAGGGCAGGGATGCGTTTCCTTCCTCGGGATGGGAACGGGAGAACACAGTTGGAAAATCCCGTTGATTAGCTCGGGACGGGGTTGGAATCGGGAGGCGGAGCCGATGGATTCGGGGACCTTTTGGGATAATATTCCACCTGGGATAGCGGGACGTGCCGGGGTTGGAGCGGGATGGGCTCCGAGGTCGCTTCCAGCCGAACCATCCCGTGATTCCCGGAGGAAACGGAGGAGTGGGTGGGATTTTTCTGCTGGATCTGCAACTTTCCCTCCCCTCTGGATGCGCTTCCGTGCGGCGGATTGCAGCTGGAGCGCTCCAGCCGGAACAATCCGGGAGTGAATTTTAATAGGATGCTTTTTAGCTGAGATCCGTGTTTTCCTCCCTGCTCCCCTTTCTGAGTTGCCTGAACGGAGCGGGATCGGGATGAGGAGGATTCCTGGGCTCCCTGGGGGGAATTTCTGGGATGAGTTCGGGACTCCTGGAGAGCTCCGGGGGCTCCTTCTCCTCCCGAATATCCCGGTTCTCCCTGTGGTGATCCCGCTGCTCTGGGACACGGGTATGGGACGAAGGGAATGGCTTTTTACTGATGGGGAGAGATGGGAGATTGGGAAGGGATTCCTGGCTGGGAGGGTGGGGAGGGGCTGGGCTGGAATTCCCAGAGAAGCTGTGGCTGCCCCTGGATCCCTGGAAGTGTCCAAGGCTGGGTTGGAGCAACCTGGGATAGCGGGAGGTGTCC
>NW_021940304.1:0-1021 GCF_001715985.3 Manacus vitellinus
TCTGTGGGATCCAGTCCCGTGACAGGGATTTTCCTCAGGATCTGGTTCTGTGGGGATTTTCCTGAGGCTCTGGGTTTGTGGGATTCAGTCCTTTTGGCAGGGATTTTCCTCAGGGTCTGGGTTTGTGGAGATTTTCCTCAGGTTTTGGGTTTGTGGGGATTTTCCTCAGGCTCTGGTTTTGTGGGATTTAGTCCCATGGCAGGGATTTTTCTCAGGATCTGGGTTTGTGGGGACATTCCTCACTATATGATTTCGTGAGATCCAGCCCTGTGACAGGGATTTCCCTCAGGATTTGGTTTTGTGGGATCCAGCCCTTTTGGCAGCGTGATAAATAGAAACCCAGAGTCACTTGATTTCCAATCAGAATTTATTAAGTGATAAAAGCAAATTCAGCTCTGGGTGATCAGGGAGGGGGTTCAACAGCTCCTAACACCTGTCACACCCAAAGGAGACAGTTGTTCTACATTTATTTCCAACTAATTCATGAATATTCATTATACATAAACATTACACATTGTTAAGTCAGACATTTAACAGATGTTTTTCTTAACAAGAGTGTTATCTATAAACATCCATAATATATTGCCAAGTCAGACATTCAGCAGATGTTTGCTTGTTATCTATACAAAGTTATAAATTTTTAAGAAAGGTGTTATTATCCAGCTAACTAAACAAAATCCCTTCACTATAAATCTTACACAAGGAAAAAAGGAGGTAACTTGCTTTATCTCTTTAGAAGCTGTGGTTCTGTGGGATCCAGTCCCATTGCAGGGATTTTCCTGAGGCTCTGGTTTTATGGGATCCAGCCCTTTTGGCAGGGATTTTCCTCAGGGTCTGGGTTTGTGGGGATTTTCCTCAGGTTTTGGGTTTGTGGGGACATTCCTCACTATATGATTTTGTGGGATTCAACCCTGTGACAGGGATTTTCCTCAGGATTTGGTTTTGTGGGATCCAGCCCTGTGGCCGGAATTTTCCTCAGGCTCTGGCCCTTTGGCAGGGATTTTCCTCAGGATCTGGTTTT
>NW_021940305.1:0-1079 GCF_001715985.3 Manacus vitellinus
GAGCATTTCTCCTGGAGGGTTTGCTCCTTCCTACACAGTTTTATCCATTGTGTTATGTGAGCTTTTATTATAAAGGGAATTTCCAGTTTCTGAGGTGTCCATGCTTTAAAAACTGAGGCCTGTCATGGTTTGCCAGTGGTAGGTGGGGGATGGTTTGTGGCGTGGTGGGTTCACTCTGCACATCATGGGCTCTTGGACCCACGTCCCTGCCCATGGAGGTGGGAGGGAGAGGGGCACTGAAGGGTTCAGGGGCTCATAAACACTCTGAATTAACACCATGGAGAAGCACAGAGCATTCCAGGCCAACAAGAAGCTTTAGGCAACAGCAGTACCTGGGAACGTGTGGTGGTCACGGTGCCAATGCCCCCGAGGATGGACTTGTCTAGTGGAAGGTGATCCTGCCCATGGCAGGAGGTTGGAACTGGATGATCTTTAAGGTCCCTTCCAACCCCAACCATCCTGAAATTCTCTGGTTCTAGATCTGTGTCCAGAACTGTCCTGACCACCACAATTTGAGACAGGTCTGACAGACCTTCCAAGAGCTACTGGCTCAGCCTAAGCAGAGACTTCCAGGGAACATCTGCCCCTGGAGTGTGACAGCTGCGGGTCAGGGAGGATTTCGAGCCAGCAGCATCCTCTGGAGAAGGGAAGCTGAGATGGCATCTGACTCAGAATTAGCTCAGTCTCACACTGAAGGCTGGAGGAGGAGTGGGAGGGAGCCAGGAGGCCAGAAACCCGATCAATTTTTACAAGACAAACTCCAAATGAAAAGGGAGAGCAAACAAATCAAATCAAACGGTTCTGAGGAGCCCTCGAGAGAGCTGCTAAATAAAAACTGAAAGGGGAAGGTGATCAGGGAAAGGGAAAGCTGCTCCCTGGGGAGCAGACTGTGCCTCTGGTGCCCATGGAGGCGGCACGTGGGAGCAGGGACACGTGTCCCGCGTGGGTGACGAGGCCGGGGCGCTTCCCGTTCGGACACGCGCTTCATCCCTGAGCCTGCCTCCCAAAAAACCCACCTCCAGCCTGTCACACCGTGACAGAAAATCATTCCTGGCCAGAGGGTCTCCTGGGCTGCTCTC
>NW_021940306.1:0-985 GCF_001715985.3 Manacus vitellinus
GTAAAATATCCTGTAAAATATTCTTTAAAATACTTTCTGTCTGTAAAATATCCTGTAAAATACTTTGCAAAATACTTCTGGTATGTAAAATATTCTGTAAAATATTCTTTAAAATACTTCTAGTATGTAAAATATTCTGTAAAATATTCTTTAAAATATTCTTTAAAATACTTCTAGCCTGTAAAATATTCTGCAAAATATTCTGTGAAATACATTCTGTAAAATACTTCTAGTCTGTAAAATATTCTGTAAAATACTCTTTAAAATACTTCTAGTCTGTAAAATATTCTTTAAAATATTCTTTAAAATATTCTTTAAAATATTCTTTAAAATACTTTGTGTCTGTAAAATATCCTGTGAAATATTCTTTAAAATACTTTCTGTCTGTAAAATATCCTGTGAAATATTCTTTAAAATATTTTTAGCCTGTAAAATATCCTGTGAAATATTCTTTAAAACAGTTCCAGTCTGTAAAATATTCTGTAAAATATTGTTTAAAATACTTCTAGTCTGTGAAATATTCTATAAAATACATTCTGTAAAATACTTTTAGTCTGTGAAATATTCTATAAAATACATTCTGTAAAATACTTTTAGTCTGTAAAATATTTCTACCCTGTAAAATATCCTGTAAAACACATTCTGTAAAATATTCTTTAAAATACTTCTAGCCTGTAAAATATTTATTCTGTAAAATACTTCTATTCTCTGAAATACATATTCCCTGAAATATTTCTGTTCTGTCAAATACTTCTCTAAAATACTTCCAGTCTGTAAAATACTTCTAGGCTGTAAAATCCTTAAAAAATTCTGTAAAATCCTTAAAAAAACCCCTTTAAAATCCTTAAAAAAATCCATAAAATCGTTTAAAAATTCTGTAAAACCCTTAAAAAAATTCTGTAAAATCGTTTAAAAACCCTTGTAAAATCCTTAAAAAAAATATCCATAAAATTCTTAAAAAACCCTGTAAAATTCTTAAAAAAAA
>NW_021940307.1:0-1192 GCF_001715985.3 Manacus vitellinus
GAGGTGGGATTGGGAATTCTGGGAATTCTGGGATTGGGAATTCCAGGAGCACGAGGAGATGAGGAGCAGGATGAGGTGGGATTGGGAATTCTGGGATTGGGAATTCTGGGAGCATGAAGAAATGAGGAGCAGGATGAGGTGGGATTGGGAATTCTGGGATTGGGAATTCTGGGAGCATGAAGAAATGAGGAGCAGGATGAGGTGGGATCGGAATCAGGATTGGGACTGGAAATTTTGGGAATTCCGGGAGCGGCTCAAGGGGCAGCAGGGTGAGGTGGGATTTGGATTGGGAATTCTGGGATGGGGATTGGGATTGAGAATTCCAGGAGCGGCTCAAAGGGCAGCAGGAGGTGACGAGGAGCAGGATGAGGTGGGATTGGGATTGGGATTGGGAATTCCAGCCTGGGCGACTCCTCTCGCTGAGGGAGGGGCAGGGAATTCCGGAGGGGCTTGAGGAGGTGGATCCTGCTTCCCCAGGGATGGGAATTCCACGGATCCCACTTCCCCAGGGCCTGGAATTCCACATCTCCCCTTCCCACAGACACTTTTCCGTGACGGGCCTGGCTCAGTTCCGGCGGGTGTGGTTGGTGAACGAGGAAGAGGCCAAGGAGCTGATCCGGAAAGCTCTGGAAGCCGATCGGCTCATCCACGTCCAGCAGCTGGGAATTCCCTGGGAAGAGCCGCTCCACTGGTTCCTGGAAAACGTGGGACCCTTGGGAGAGAAGCCGGAGAAGAGGACGGCCCTCCGGGCGGCCCGGGAAGCGCTGGAAGGTGGGAATTCCGGGAATGTTGCCGGAATATTCCCGACATTTCCCTCCCTGGGAGCCCCCCTGGGAGATGTTCCCGGCCTTGTCGTTCCCGTTTGGAATCTCCCGGGAATCCTCAATTCCAGGAAAACTGGCCACGATCCTCCTCCCACCCCAGAATCCTTTGGATTTGTTTTCCTGGGGTTTGTTGGGATTTTCCTGAGGATTTTCAGGGAGAAAATTCCAAGGATTTTTGGGTTTGTTTCCCAGGGATTTTCGTGATTATTTCCAGGAGAACATTCCAAGGATTTTTTGATTTGTTTTCCTGGAATTTTCCTGCTGATTTTATGGAGAACATTCCAAGGATTTGGGGATTTGTTTTCCAGGGATCATCTGGAAGTTTCTTGATGATTTTTAGGAGAACATTCCAAGGATTTTTGGATTTG
>NW_021940307.1:6135-8614 GCF_001715985.3 Manacus vitellinus
ATTCCAAGGATTTTTGGGTTTGTTTTCCAGAGATTTTCCTGATTATTTCCAGGAGAACATTCCAAGGATTTTTGGATTTGTTTTCCAGGGATTTTTTGGGATTTTCCTGAGGATTTTGGGGAGGACATTCCAAGGATTTTTGGATTTGTTTTTCTGGGATTTTCCTGATGATTTTATGGAGAACATTCCAAGGATTTTTGGATTTGTTTTCCAGGGTTTTTTTTTGATTTTCCTGCTGATTTTGGGAGAACATTCCAAGGATTTTTGGATTTCTTTTCCATGAATCTATTGGGATTTTCCTGATGTTTTTAGGGAGAAAATTCCAAGGATTTTTGGATTTGTTTCCCAGGGATTTTTTGGAATTTTCCTGCTGATTTCTAGGGAGAATATTCCAAGGATTTTGGGATTTGTTTTCCATGAATCTGTTGGGATTTTCCTGAGGATTTTGGGGAGAACATTCCAAGAAATTTTGGATTTGTTTTCCAGGGTTTTGTTGGGATTTTCCTGATAATTTTAAGGAGAACATTCCAAGGATTTTTGGACTTGTTTTCCAGGGATTTTCCTGATGATTTTGGGGAGCACATTCCAAGGATTTTTTGATTTATTTTCCAGGGATTTTCCTGGTTATTCCAGGGAGAACATTCCAAGGATTTTTTTATTTGTTTTCCTGGGATTTTCCTGCTGATTCCAGGGAGAACATTCCAAGGATTTTTGCATTTGTTTTCCAGAGATTTTCCTGATAATTTTGGGGAGAACATTCCAAGGATTTTTGGATTTGTTTCCCATGGATCTGTTGGGATTTTCCTGCTGATTTTTCGGCACCACCAAGGACTTTTCCTCCCCCTTTTTCTCTCCCCATTCCAGAGGAAAACTCCGGAAAACCACCCGAGGAGGGGAAAGGGAAGAAAAAGAAAGGCTTGGGAAGCGGAAACGAAGGCAAAGGAATTCCCGGGAAAGCCGGGCTCGGATCCAGACCCTTGGGAAACGTTCCCAAGGAAACCATCCGGAGGATCCTGGAGCTGCTCCGGGACGAGTCGGTGAGCGACGGGTTCCATGGGATGATCCCACTTTTCCCGGATTTCCTCGGGATCAAGGTGGGAGGTGCTGATTCCTGGCTCCGCCCCCTCTTCCCAACATTTTTCCCAAGGGATTCCTGATGGAGAAGGAGCTGCTGAAGCCGCTGCAGGAGCTGGAGGGGCCCCCGGACACCCTCGGGAAGATCCGATCCCTCTTCCAGGTGCGGCGGGATTTGGGAAGGGAGNATCCATTGGGATTTTCCTGATGATTTTGGGGAGAACATTCCAAGGATTTTTGGATTTGTTTTCCAGGGATTTTCCTGATGATTTTAGGGAGGACATTCCAAGAATTTTTGGATTTGTTTTCCAGGGATTTGTTGGAATTTTCCTGATGATTCCAGGGAGAACATTCCAAGGATTTTTGGATTTGTTTTCCAGGGTTTTGTTGGGATTTTCCTGCTGATTTGGGGGAGAACATTCCAAGGATTTTTAAATTTGTTTTCCAGGGATTTTCCTGATGATTTTATGGAGAACATCCCAAGGATTTTTGGATTTGATTTTCTGGGATTTTCCTGATGATTTTATGGAGAACAATCCAAGGATTTTTGAATTTGTTTTCCAGGGTTTTGTTGGGAATTTCCTGCTGATTCCAGGGAGAACATTCCAAGGATTTTTGGATTTGTTTTCCAGGGGTTTGTTGAGATTTTCCTGCTGATTTTATGGAGAACATTCCAAGGATTTTTGGATTTGTTTTCCTGGGATTTTCCTGCTGATTTTATGGAGAACATTCCAAGGATTTTTGGATTTGTTTCCCAGGGATCCATTGGGATTTTCCTGCTGATTTTATGGAGAACATTCCAAGGATTTTTGAATTTGTTTTCCAGGGGTTTGTTGGGATTTTCCTGCTGATTTTGGGGAGAATATTCCAAGAATTTTTGGATTTGTTTTTCTGGGATTTTCCTGATGATTTTATGGAGAAAAATCCAAGGATTTTTGGATTTGTTTTCCAGGTTTTTGTTGGGAATTTCCTGCTGATTCCAGGGAGAACATTCCACGGATTTTTGGATTTGTTTTCCAGGGATCCTCTGGGATTTTCCTGCTGATTTTGGGGAGAAAATTCCAAGGATTTTGGGATTGGTTTTCCAGGGATTTTCCTGCTGATTTTCAGGAGAAAATTCCAAGGATTTTTGGATTTGTTTTCCAGGGATTTTCCTGCTGATTTTGGGGAGAACATTCCAAGGATTTTTGGATTTGTTTCCCCTGGATTTGTTGGGATTTTCCTGATGCTTCCAGGAAGAAAATTCCAAGAATTTTTGGATTATTTTCCATGGATCATCTGGGATTTTCCTGCTGATTTTTCGGCACCACCAAGGACTTTTCCTCCCCCTTTTTCTCTCCCCATTCCAGAGGAAAACTCCGGAAAACCACCCGAGGACGGAAAAGCGAAGAAAAAGAAAGGCTTG
>NW_021940307.1:10048-14196 GCF_001715985.3 Manacus vitellinus
TTTGTTCTCCATCCCAAGGGTTTGTTCTCCATTCCCAAGGATTTGTTCTCCATCCCAAGGGTTTGTTCCCAGGGATTTGTTCTCCTTCCCAAGGGTTTGTTCTCCATCCCAAGGATTTGTTCTCCTTCCCAAGGGTTTGTTCTCTTTCCCAAGGATTTGTTCTCCTTNAAGGATTTGTTCTCCTTCCCAAGGGTTTGTTCTCCATCCCAAGGATTTGTTCTCCTTCCCAAGGGTTTGTTCTCTTTCCCAAGGATTTGTTCTCCATTCCCAACCTTTTGTTCTCCATCCCAAGGGTTTGTTCCCAGGGATTTGTTCTCCATTCCAAGAGTTTGTTCTCCATCCCAAATGTTTTTTCTCCATCCCAAGGGTTCTCCATCGCCAGGAATTTTTTCCCAAGAACTCTTTCTCTATTCCAAGGCTTTGTTTTCTATCTCCAAGACTTTGTTCCCAAGATTTTTGTTCCCAAGGGATTTGTTCTCCATCCCAGGGATTTGTTCTCCATTCCCAAGGGTTTGTTCTCCATCCCAAGGGTTTGTTCTCCATCCCAAGGGTTTGTTCTCCATTCCCAAGGATTTGTTCTCCATCCCAAGGATTTGTTCTCCATTCCAAGGGTTTGTTCTCCATCCCAAGGGTTTGTTCTCCATCCCAAGGATTTGTCCTCCATCCCAAGTGTTTGTTCCCAGGGATTTGATCTCCATCCCAGGGATTTGTTCTCCATCCCAAGGGTTTGTTCTCCATCCCAGGGATTTGTTCTCCATCCCAAGTGTTTGTTCCCAAGGGTTTGTTCTCCATCCCAGGGATTTGTTCCCCTTCCAAGGCTTTTTCTCCATCCCAAGGGTTTGTTCTCCATCCCAAGGGTTTGTTCTCCATTCCCAAGGATTTTTCCTCCATTCCCAAGAGTTCTCCATCCCCAAGACTTCCTTCCCAAGATTTTTTGTCCTCCATTCCCCAGCCTTTGTTCCCACGGATTTGTTCTCCATTCCCAAGGGATTTGTTCTCCCTTCCCAAGGGTTTGTTCTCCATCCCAAGGTTTTGTCCCCAGGGATTTGTTCCCCATCCCAAGGGTTTGTTCTCCATCCCAAGAGTTTGTTCTCCATTCCCAAGGATTTGTTCCCCATCCCAAGAGTTTGTTCTCCATCCCAAGGGTTTGTTCCCAAGGATTTGTTCTCCATCCCAAGGGTTTGTTCCCAGGGATTTGTTCTCCATCCCAAGGGTTTGTTCTCCATCCCAAGGATTTGTTCTCCATCCCATGGACTTGTTCCTAGGGATTTGTTCTCCATCCCAAGAGTTTGTTCTCCATCCCAAGGGTTTGTTCTCCTTCCCAAGGGTTTGTTCTCAATCCCAGACATTTTCCTCCATCCCAAGAGTTCTCCATCCCCAAGACTTCCTTCCCAAGACTTTTTGTTCTCCATTCCCAAGACTTTGTTCTCCATTCCCAAGGGTTTGTTCTCCATCCCAAGGGTTTGTTCTCCATTCCCAAGGGTTTATCCCCAGGGATTTGTTCTCCATTCCCAAGACTTTGTTCTCCATTCCCAAGACTTTGTTCTCCATTCCCAAGACTTTGTTCTCCTTCCCAAGGATTTGTTCTCCATCCCAAGAGTTTGTTCTCCATCCCAAGGATTTGTTCTCCATCCCAAGGGTTTGTTCTCCATCCCAAGGATTTGTTCTCCATCCCAAGGGTTTGTTCTCCATTCCCAAGGGTTTGTTCTCCATCCGAGGGATTTGTTCTCCATCCCAAGCATTTTTCCTCCATCCCAAGAGTTCTCCATCCCCAAGACTTCCTTCCCAAGCTTTTTGGCCTCCATTCCCAAGCCTTTGTCCCCAGGGATTTGTTCTCCATTCCCAAGGGATTTGTTCTCCCTTCCCAAGGGTTTGTTCTCCATTCCAAGGTTTTGTCCCCAGGGATTTGTTCCCCATCCCAAGGGTTTGTTCTCCATCCCAAGGGTTTGTTCCCCATCCCAAGAGTTTGTCCTCCATCCCAAGGGTTTGTTCCCAGGGATTTGTTCTCCATCCCAAGGATTTGTTCTCCATCCCATGGACTTGTTCCCAGGGATTTGTTCTCCATCCCAAGGGTTTGTTCTCCATCCCAAAGTGTTTGTTCCCAAGGTTTTGCTCCCCCTTCCAAGGTTTTTCCTCCATTCCCAAAGCTTTGTCCTCCATCCCCAAACATTTTTCCTCCATCCCAAGCCTTCTCCATCCCCAAGGCTTCTTCCCCCCTCCCAATCCCTCCGTGTCCCCCCCCCGCAGGGACGCCGCGGCCGCGGCCGCCCGGGAAGCCCTGGATATCCGGGATTCCTCCGGAGACGCGGAATACTGGGAAGCGCTGGCCCACGTCATCCCGGAGCCCAAGCTGAAACTCTGGGATGCTCTGGATGCGGCGCTTCTGGAATACCAGTGAGTTCCCGGGGCGGGATGGGGGGGGGAACATTCCAGAGGGGCATTCCCGACATTCCCGGCGTCCCTTCCCAGCCGTGTCCTGAGCCGGAGAGCCGAGCTCCTCTCCCAGGCCACGCTCCTGCAGCAGCAGAACTCGGAGCTGGGAATGCTCCTGGAGGAATATCTGCGCTCCAAAGCCAGCGGCTGAGCCGGGAATTCCGGCCCCTGGAACCGGATCCGAACGCGTGCCGAGGAATCGCTGGGAATGGGCGGGGCCGGGCGGGGATTTGCTGGATCTCGATCTGGATCTAAACCTGGATCTGAGTTTGGAGCTAGATCTGGATCTGAATCGGGATCGGGATCTGGGTTTGCATCTGAATCTGGATCTGGACCTGGATCTAGATCTGGATCTGAGTTTGGATCTGGACCTGGATCTGGACCTGGATTTGGTTCTGGACCTGGATCGGGATCTGGGTCTGGACCTGGATTTTGATCTGGACCTGGACCTGGATCTGGATTTGGATCTGGGTTTGCATCTGAATCTGGACCTGGATTTGGACCCAGATCTGGATCTGGATCTGGATCAGGATTTGGATCTGGGTTTGGATCTGAATCTGGAGCTAGACCTCGATCTAGAGCTGGATCTGGATTTGTATCTGGATTTTTGACCTGGATCTGGATTTGGAGCTGGACCTGGATCTGGATCTGGACTTGGATCTGGATCTGACCCTGGATTTGGATCTGGATCTGAACCTGGATTTGGATCTGGATCTGGACCTGGACCTGGATCTGGATTTGGATCTGGATCTGAATTTGAATCAGGATTTGGATCTGGACCTGGATCTGGATTTGGATCTGGGTTTGGATCTGGATCTGGATTTGGATCTGGACCTGGATCTGGATCTGAACCTGGATTTTGTTCTGAATCTGGACATAGATCTGGATCTGGATCTGGATCTGGACCTGTATCTGGATTTGGATCTAGACCGAGATCTGGATCTGAGTTTGGATCTGGACCTGGATTTAGATCTGGATCTAGACCTGGATCCGGACCTGGATTTAGATCTGGATCTAGACCTGGATCTGGATTTTGATCTGGATCTAGACCTGGATCTGGATTTTAATCTGGATCTGGATTTGGATCTGGACCTGGATCCAAGCCAGGGATTCCCAGCTCAGGGATCAATAAAACCCTTCCCAATAAAACCCTTCCCTTTTCTCACCTTTTATATCCCTGACTCCCATCAAAACCCCTCTGAGTGGATCCTGAGTGTCCTTTATCCCGGAATCCTGGAATGGTTTGGGTGGGAAGGGACCTTAAATCCCATCCCATTCCATGTTCAGGGACACCTCCCACTGTCCCAGGGAATCCAACCCGGCCTTGGACACCTCCAGGGATCCAGGGACAGCCACAGCTTCTCTGGGAATTCCAGCCCAGCCCCTCCCCACCCTCCCAGCCAGGAATCCCTTCCCAATATCCAATTTTTGGTTTTTATCCCTGTTCCCTTTTTCTACCCATTTCCAGCTATTTTTCACCCATCCCAGACTCTTTCCCAAGCCCTTTCCACGTGGATTCGGGCCCAGCTTCCCGAGGCCACGGGAAGTGAAGCCCCTTTCCCTCCCCAAACCCCATCCCAGATTATTTTGGGGTGATTCCCGTGCCCTTCCCGCGTGGATTCGGGCCCAGCTTCCCGAGGCCACGGGAAGTGAAGCCCCTTTCCCTCCCCAAACCCCATCCCAGATTATTTTGGGGTGATTCCCGGGCTTCCCAC
>NW_021940307.1:17033-17949 GCF_001715985.3 Manacus vitellinus
CAGGATGAGGTGGGAATTCTGGGAATTCTGGGAATTGCGGGAGTGGATCGAGGGGCGGTAGGAGGAGATGAGGAGCAGGATGAGGTGGGATTGGGATCGGGAATTCCATGGCTCCCACTTCCACAAGGCAGGGAATTCCATGGATCCCAATTCCATGGATCCCAATTCCACAGGGCAGGGAATTCCATGGATCCTGCTTCCAAAGGGCTGGGAATTCTGACTGATTTTGGGGAATTCCTTGGATCCCGCTTCCCCAGGGCAGGGAATTCCATGGATCCCGCTTCCAAAGGGCCAGGAATTCCAGCTGATCTGAGGATGTGGATCCCAATTCCACAGGGAATTCCGGCTGGTTTTGAGGACCTGGATCAGGGAATTCCAGATGGTTTTGAGGACATGGATCAGGGAATTCCGACTGATTTGAGGATGTGGATCCAAATTCCACAGGGCAGGGAATTCCAGCCAATTTGGGGACGTGGATCCCAATTCCATGGATCCCAATTCCACAGGGTAGGGAATTCCATGGATCCCAATTCCATGGATCCCACTTCCCCAGGGCAGGGAATTCCAGACAATTTGGGGACGTGGATCATGGAATTCCAGCAGCACCTGGGGGACACGGATCCCAATTCCCCAGGGCCGGGAATTCCATGGATCTCAATTCCCCAGGGCCGGGAATTCCATGGATCTCAATTCCCCAGGGCAGGGAATTCCATGAATCCCAATTCCACGGATCCCAATTCCCCAGGGCCTGGAATTCCATGGATCCCACTTCCCCAGGGCAGGGAATTCCATGGATCCCGCTTCCCCAGGACCAGGAATTCCACATCTCCCGCTTCCCCAGGGCCTGGAATTCCACGGATCCCACTTCCCCAGGGCCTGGAATTCCACATCTCCCCTTCCCACAGACACTTTTCCG
>NW_021940308.1:0-1028 GCF_001715985.3 Manacus vitellinus
TGGAGATTGGTTGGATAAATCCAGGCTGCAGAGGGCCAGGTCTTGTGGCTACCATGGAACATGCCGGGTCCGTTGAGGGAGTCGATCCAATTTGCATCCATAAAGCTGATCCGGGGGGCTCAGATGGGTTTGGAAACACGTGGAGTGGAGACACTTTTAGCTCATCACTCCCTGTCTATCTGGACTCCCAGCCCTGCTGCAGAGTGTCCCAGGTGAGCTGGATAAAGCTTGGGATGATGCAAGGTTGGATATGCATCATGGATATGGATATGCTGGAAAAAAATTGGGATGATGCAAGGCTTCCATTTGGGGGTTGGGAGCATGGGAGATCTTCCTGGGGGAGCAGGAATGTGGAGTCATTTATTAAACGACTCCCAGTAAAGTCTGTGGGAGATTTAAAAGGATGCAGATAAGTTTATGGGTCATGGAATCACAAAATATCCTGAATGATCCACAAGGATCATTGAATTCAACTCCTGGCCCTGCACGGAACAACTCCAACCATTCCAGGTGCCCCAGAGAGTTGTCCAAATGCTCTTTGAGCCCTGACAGGGCCATGACCACTTCCCTGGGAAACCTGAAACATATTCCAGTGCCAAACCACCCTCTGGGGGAAGAACCTTTTCCTAATATCCAACCCAAACCCACCCTGACACAACTTCAGGTCATTCCCATGATAAGTCAGCCAGGATGGAGCCAGAGGTTGCTCCTGGAAGCCCTCACCTGGATAATCTTGAGATGCTTGAAAAGTGTTAGGATACTTCCAAAAACTCAGAGCAGGAGAAGAAGAGTGTTTCTCATGACAATTTGCAAATAGAAATCCTTCAGATTTTTTTTTTTAACTAAAAATCACATCTTTTTTCCACAAGTTTAGTACAAAAAACCTGTGCTCCAAGCTGCCCTTCCTTGAAGGAATGAAACAGAGATTTCCAGAGGTCCCATCCAGAATCATGGAATCATTGAATCACAGAATAGCCAGGTTGGAAAAGACCCCTGAGATCATCAAGTCCAACCCTTCATCCAACCCC
>NW_021940309.1:0-1030 GCF_001715985.3 Manacus vitellinus
GAATGAAGCAAAGTTACCCTTTTGCTTCTGCCAGAATGTGGGCAGGAGTCTGACACATTTCTGAATGGGATCATATGGCACGATGGCCTGACGGCACAGGGCTCAGAGTCACGTAGGGCAACGAGGCACCTTCTCGCTTCATAGGGGTCACCAATTGTGTGCCTGTCTGAGCCTTAGGCAACACCTTCCTCATCTTCTCAAATCCTCTCTCCAAGGCTGGTGGCAGTCACTCTCTGCTCTGAAGTCCAAGCCAAGGTCTCCAATGTCTGTGCACATACACAAACTCTCACTTTTCATGAGCCACAGTGCAGCTGTGCAGCAGCAGAAGCATCTTTTCTGTGTTCTTTTCATGACTTTGTGCAGCTCTAGCATGAGTTTTTTACCCTGTTGATTGTCATGAGCTCTAGTAGGAAAATCAAGGTTTTCCTTGGCAAGACCTGTACTGTGGCGAGGAAGCAGTTGCCTAAGGAAGGCCTGGAATGTGTGGAGCCATGGTTCTGAACTCCCTTTAGTTGGATGAGATGTTCCATATTAGAGTTGGGGCAGGTTGGAGTTAGTGAGGACTAAGAACCTGTTTCTTTTTTCATTTGCTGTGCTGCAAGACAATGCAAAACCGAAAGTCTTCAGACATTTGCATTTTAGATGAATGAGTAGCAGCAGAAATCAAGGCTCAGACCTGTGTCTGGACCACTGGAGATTTAACTGTCCTTTTGCTAACTGAAATTCTTGTGACTATGAAAATTTTGGCTGAACCACATACCACTTCTTTATAAAACTTACTGCAAGTTTTGTATAAATATTCTGGCAAATTGGCTTTGATTTTTAGGGAAGGTGTTTGACAGAATGAAAATCCTCAGCTAGTACCAAATTTTCATTTGGTGTAAAATACCATAAGCACAGATGTAATAAGGGCTTCTGATTGAGAGCATCTGATGTTCTAGTTTACTTACTATTGGGTTTGTGGTTTGTTTTTTTTTTTTTTTTGCAGTCATTTTTATGTAATATAAAGCTCCATAACAAAACATGGTTT
>NW_021940310.1:0-2309 GCF_001715985.3 Manacus vitellinus
ATCGGGAATTCTGGGGATCTCTTTCCTTGGGAATGTTGGGATCCCAAGCCTTGGGGAATTCTGGGATTCCATTCCTTGGGAATTTTGGGGTCTAATCCCTCAGGAATGTTGAAATCCCACTCTTTGGGAATTCTGGGGGATCTCTTTCCCTGGGAAAGTTGGGATCCCGACCCTTGGGAATTCTGGGATCCTGTTAATGGGGAATGTTGGGATCCCAACCCTCGGGAATGTTGGGATCCCACCCCTTGGGAATTTGGGAATCCCACTAATTGGGAATGCTGGGATCTCAACCCTTGGGAATGTTGGGATTCCACAAACTGGGAATTCAGGGATTCCGTGAATTGGGAATGTCAGGACCTTGTTCCTTGGGAATGTTGGGACCCCACTCTTTGGGAATGTTGGGATCCCACAAACTGGGAATTCCGGGGGATCTCTTTCCCTGGGAAAGTCAGGCTCCCACTCTTTGGGAACGTCGGGATCCCAACCCTTGGGAATGCTGGGATCCCACTCTGGGAATGTTGGGAATCCCACAGATTGGGAATTCGAGGATCCCACAAATTGGGAATGTCGGGATCCCACTTCTTGGGAATGTTGGGATCCCACAAGTTGGGAATGTTGGGATCTCACTCCTTGGGAATTTTGGGAATCCCGCTAATTGGGAGGGTCAGGACCCCATTCCTTGGGAATGTTGGGACCTCATTGTTTGGGAATGTTGGGATCCCATTGTTTGGGAATGTTGGGATCCCACAAACTGGGAATTCCGGGGGATCTCTTTCCCTGGGAAAGTCGGGATCTCCAACCCTTGGGAATGTTGGGATCCCACAAATTGGGAATGCTGGGATCTCACTCCTTGGGAATTCTGGGGATCCCACTCTTTGGGAATGCCGGGATCCCAACCCTTGGGAATTTTGGGAATCCCACTAATTGGGAATTTTGGGATCCCACTCTTAGGGAACGTCGGGACCCCACAAATTGGGAATGTTGGGCCCCCACAAATGGGGAATTCGGGGATGCCACTCTCTGGGCCCCCCGGGAATTCCCAGATTCCGTCACCTCCCGGAATTGCGGGGCCGGGAAGAGGCAGGTCCCCCCCCCGGCCGTGAAGTTGCAGAAGACGCGGAAGGAATCGCGGGCACAGCCCTGGTTGGGGTCGATCCAATATTCCCCTGCAGGCGGAAAAGCGGGATCAGCGCCCGGAGCGACCCCCGGGAGGGGCCCAAACCCCCCTTTTGGGGACAAATCCCTGATTTTTGGGANGGGAAAAAATGGGGGGAAATCTGGGAAAAAATGGGGAAAAACCAGGGAAAAAATGGGGGAAAATCTGGGAAAAATCTGGGAAAAAATGGGAAAAATCTGGGAAAAAATGGGAAAAATCTGGGAAAAATCGGAAAAAATGGGGAAAATTGGGATAAACTGGGGAAAACCAGGGAAAAAACCCCGGGAATTCTCACCCGTTTCCCAGCCCGGGCTTGGCTGAACCAGCGCGGGGGGGGCGGAGCCGCCTCCGGATCCAGCGGCACCTGGAAAACCGGGAGAGCAGTCAGGGAATATTCCCGGAATTCCTTGGGAATGTCGGGATCCCAACCCTCGGGAATTCTGGGATCCTGATGATCGGGAATTCTGGGGATCTCTTTCCTTGGGAATTCTGGGATCCCGTTAATGGGGAATGTTGGGATCCCATTCCTTGGGAATTTTGGGATCCCAATCCTTGGGAATTCTGGGATCCTGATAATCGGGAATTCTGGGGATCTCTTTCCTTGGGAATGGTGGGATCCCATTCCTTGGGAATGTTGGAATTCCACAAATTGGGAATGTTGGGATCCCATTGTTTGGGAATTCTGGGATCCCGATGATTGGGAATTCTGGGGATCTCTTTCCTTGGGAATTCTGGGATCCTGTTGATGGGGAATGTTGGGATCCCATTCCTTGGGAATGTTGGGATCCCACTGATCGGGAATGTTGGGATCCCAATCCTTGGGAATGTTGGGATCCCACTGATCGGGAATGTTGGGATCCCATTCCTTGGGAATGTTGGGATCCCACTGATCAGGAATGTTGGGATCCCATTGTTTGGGAATTCTGGGATCCCGATGATCGGGAATTCTGGGGATCTCTTTCCTTGGGAATTCTGGGATCCCAACCCTTGGGAATTCTGGGATTCCATTCCTCGGGAATTTTGGGGTCTAATCCCTCAGGAATGTTGAAATCCCACTCTTTGGGAATTCTGGGGGATCTCTTTCCCTGGGAAAGTTGGGATCCCGACCCTTGGGAATTCTGGGATCCTGTTAATGGGGAATGTTGGGATCCCA
>NW_021940311.1:0-1065 GCF_001715985.3 Manacus vitellinus
AGCCCAGCCTGCCCCGGGGACCCTCGGGTGTCAGAGGGATGCGAAGGGCACGGCCGGCTGGAGTGGGACGGGAAGACTTTTTGCTGGAAGTGCAAAGCGAGCTGAGCCAGCCAGAGTTTCCTCGGGTGGAAAGGCAAAATCCCAGTGGAAAAAAAAATCAGAAGAATGAAATGAAGTATTTTCTATTTAACACCCTTTGTTACTGTGTCTTTCTCATGCAGCATTAGTGCTGCAGGTGGCGTTAGAACTGAAATATAGAAAGTGCGTGAGAAGAGGTGATCTGGTAAGGGAGGGGTCGGTGTCAGAACCGGCTGAAATGATCACTGCAGGTGATTATTTACACTGAGCTATTATTATAATAATTATTTTATTTTTATTATACATATTGAGATATATTTTAATATTTTTTCTTATACTATTATTATTATTATTATTACAACCACTTAACGAAGTGAACGCTGACACCAGCAGAGCTCTCCAGTAATGGTAGACAACAGCTTTTATAATATATTTATAATGCTTTATAAATAATAATGCCTTATAAACAAATAATACCTTACAAAGCTATTTTTAAATTAACTTTTTAGGTATTTTTATGAACGTTCTACAATGTTACCGTCTGCATTCTCTAACCCAGAGCTGAAATCTGAGGTGATGATGCTGGGGTTTATTCCCTCCGTGGTATCCGGAGTGAAACGTTCTACATTTCAACAGTCACAAGAAACGTAAAATAACAACTTTTATTTTAAGCTTCTGTCTCTCTGAACCTTTCAATGTGTGTATGCTGCTTGTGTGGCATTTAGTTATAGAGCTCGTGAGGGTTTTTTTGGATATGTACAAACACTTTCCTGTTGTCACATAGGGCACAGCCTGGAAGGAAAAAAATGTGTGAAATGTGAACCTTCCACTATCCCAGGTTGCTCCAAGCCCCGTCCAGCCTGGCCTTGGGACACTTCCAGGGATGGGGCACCTTTGCAAGACCCCAGCACTCCAAAAAGCCAGCAAAGGTGCTTGTTTTCCAGCGGGGCCGAGTGGGAGCCCTTTGAGGAGCCCCCTTTCTCCGTT
>NW_021940312.1:0-1015 GCF_001715985.3 Manacus vitellinus
ATCCTCTTGGTTCCTGCTCTGGCCTCTCTCCAGCAGCTCCATGTCCTCCCTGTGCTGGGATCCCAGAGCTTGTGCCTGTTACCAGAGGCATTTGTTGGCCTCAGCCACAAACCCAAATGGGGCATTTTCATACTTTTATCAAAATGTAAATTGTGGTTTGTGGTTGGTGTCCTGCACTCCTCCTGCACCCTTGGCAGAAGTTCTGGCTGTTGCTTAAGTGGGAATTGCCCTGGGAGGACAGAACAGCAGGACTCAAACATCCACTAGAGAACGAGACCCACAGCTCGGGGCTGCTTCTCTAGAAAAGAAATGTTTGAAACTGCAACTAAAATAGCTTAGAAAACTCATATTTTCTTCTCAAGCCTTCATTTGCCTGAGCTGCACCATGCTGCTGCATGTGTTTAGTGGAAAAATCTGACCTGTGTTTTTTGGACTTGAGGACAGGCTTTCAAACAAAAACTGCTGGCAGGGTAAAGCTTTTTATTTAGTTTGGTTTGTTGTTTTGTTTTTGTTGTTGTTTTGGGTTTTTTTTGGTTGAATTGTCCCTGAAAAATCTCCCCAGTGAAGCAGGCAGCTGTGCACATGAAAAAGATATTTGTATATGCAAGTTGCAGATTTGTGTATGCAACGACCTGGGCATGCTCAGGGTTTGCAGACAACAAAATAAACTTTAGTTCTTTGAATATACATCTGCTGGAAGGGTAAGAAACAAACTCATCCTGCAGGCACGGCTTCTGCTCTAAATCAATTCTTCAGTTGGTGTAATAGTTAATATTTAATAAGATTCTACATTTTAAAAAGGAAGTGGAGATATGATACGGGCAGAGGGAACATACGTGTCTTCCTGACCCAAATGTGTGCAAAAGCTTCCTGGTTGTTAATTTAGGATGTTGGAAGCAAATCAGCTGCAGGGGGGAGGAGGTTTTCTGCCTGTCATCAGGAAAGGTCCCTGTGGGAACCCCCCCCTGCAGGAATGCACAGCTCCTTTATTGCTGAGTCATTCCTGACACAGCAC
>NW_021940313.1:0-1018 GCF_001715985.3 Manacus vitellinus
GATTCACAACTGTCAAATACATGGGCTGCATTTACTCTGTTCTCCCCAAATCCAGGAACTCTGATGGTGCACACAGGTTTTTAAAAGACCACGAACCTTTGGGTCTGTTGTGTTCTTACTGTTACTGTTATTCTGTGTTGCAACTCTTACAGTCACCCTACCTTTTGGAAGGGAAAGGTGGGCATCCTGTGAATATATTTATTTTTTTTAAACAGAAAAGTGTGTTGGGTTTGCATGGCCAGGTTTTGGTAGTAAGGGGCTACAGGGGTGGCTTCTGTGAGAAGCTGCCAGAAGCTACCCCCATGTCTAGTAAAGCCAATGTCAGCTGGCTTCAGGATGGCCCCACCACGGGCCAAGACTGAATCAATCAGGAATGATGGTAATGCCTATGTGATAATATATTTAAGAAGGAATAAAAAGTTGTTGGGCAGATGAAAACTGTAGCCAGAGTGGAGTGAGAACATGTGATAAACAATGCGGACACCAAAGTGAGTGGAGAAGGAGGAAGAGGATATGCTCCAGGCACCAGAGCTAAAGTTTCCCTACAGCCCATAGTGTAGACCATAGGGAAGCAGCTGTCCCACTGCAGCCCATGGAAGACAATAAGAGTGCAGAGATCCCTCTGCAACTCATGGAGGAACCCAAAGGATGCTGTGACCCCATGGAAGACCCATACTGGAGCAGGGTCCTGGCAGGGACCTGCTGACCTGTGGAGAGAGAAGCCCACACTGGAGCAGGTTTTTCCTGGTAGGACTTGTGGCCCTGCGAGGGCCCACACTGGAACAGCCTTTGCCTGAAAGACTGTACCCCATGAAAAACTGACGCAGTTCTTCACAGGAAGAACTGTTGCCTGTGGGATGAACTTATGCTGGAGAAGTTCATGTAGAACTGTCTCCTGTGGGAGGGACCCCATGGGGAGCAGTGGAAGGACTCCTCTCTCTGAGCAGCATCAAGAACAACCTGTGATGAACTGACTGTAACCCCCATTCCTTGTCTCCCAGTGCCACTGGGGGGGAGA
>NW_021940314.1:0-1075 GCF_001715985.3 Manacus vitellinus
GGAGTGTTTGTTACTGTCTCCGTGACTCAAAACTATTCCATCTTTAGAGCAGCTCCAAGATTTTCCCCGTGTTCCACAACGTGGAGCGGGGGGGGGGAGTGGGTGAAAGCAGAGATTTGACATCACTGAATGTTTTTAGGGCTCCAAGAAGACAAAAAGCAAAGGCTCTGAGATCCACCAGCGTTCCCAGTTCTCCCAGTCTAGGATGAGGAATAGACATCCCTGCTTCCCTGTTTCCATGGCCAGGCAGGCTTGGATTTTAAAAAAAATTAAATATCTTTATTTATTTCAATATCTTATCTAAATATCTTCCCTTATTTAAAGATCTTTAAATATCTAAAAATAAAGACTATAACATATATTATATCATATATATTAATTTCTATTCTATAAATATAGAATTCTAATGTAACTTTAAAATTTAATAGGAACAATTCATATATCTAAAATATAATCTAATATAAAAATAAAATTCTAAATATAAAATATTACATTAAAAAAATCAAAACAAAACACCTGGTCAGGAGTAGAAGCTGAACATGGAAAATTCTGGGGGGGAAAAGCTGTGACTCAGACACAACCAGGTGCTTTTATTTCAGCCTTTGGGGTGAAAATAAGGCAGTGGCCTCTCCCCACAGGAATCCCAAGCCCGGGATGGGAGGAATAACCTCCTTTTCCCTATTAAAGAGCTTTCCCCGTGGCACACCAAGGGATGGGCTGAATTCTGCTGGGAAAATCCACCTCTGGAGCACCGTTTTGATCCGATTTCTCCCAGTTTTGTGGTGCCAAAGCAGCACAAACGGGGTCATTTCCATTGGCAGATCTGACTGCATCGATCAATTCTTTTTTTACAGTTTTTTATCTGTTTTGTGGGTTTTTGCAGCTCGATTCGGGC
This sequence comes from Manacus vitellinus, assembly GCF_001715985.3. Lineage (NCBI taxonomy): Eukaryota > Metazoa > Chordata > Aves > Passeriformes > Pipridae > Manacus > Manacus vitellinus. The sequence goes on from NW_021940314.1 coordinate 896, forward strand.
ACCACAAAGTGCTGGGAGTTGTGCCCAGGAATTAGGATGGACACCCCCCTTTTGTGGCTTAATGGAACAGGAAATATTTCATTTAGGAAGTTGGAATTGCTGAATGCTTTGGAATTGCTGAATGTTCCCTTTGGGTTGTGCATCCTGGGAGCTCAACACCTGCAGGAGAAGTGGCTCCAA
>NW_021940315.1:0-1075 GCF_001715985.3 Manacus vitellinus
GGGGTCACACACGTGTGCAAGGGGGTTACACACATGTGTGAGGGGGTTACACACATGTGGGAGGGTACACATGTGTGCAGGGGGGGTTGTCACACACGTGTGCGAGGGGGCCGTGGGCGGGCACGTGGGGGGGTCACACCTGTGTGTCTGTGCACACACGTGTGCTTGGCGTGCTCACATGTGTGGGGTGCGTTTACACGTTTGGTGTGTTCACGTGTTTTATGTGCTCACACATGTTTGTTCACACATGGTCTGTGGTGTGTTCACACGTGTGTGGTGTGTTCACACGTGTTTTATGTGTTCACACATGTTTTTTCACGCGTGTGTCTGCGTGTGCTCACACACGTACGTATTTGGTGTGTTCACACGTGTGTAGGATGCTCACACGTGTTTGGTGAGCTCACACACGTGTGTGTGGCGTGTCCACATGTGTTCTTGGTGTGTTCACCCGCGTTTGGCGTGTTCACACGTGCGTGTGGCGTGTTCCCCCCTCCACGTGCACACGGAGCCCGGTTACACACGTGTGCGTGTGTCCATCCCCGTGTGCACACACGTGTTCCCTCGTGTCCGTGGTGAGCACACGTGTGTGGTTGCGTGTTCCCCCTGGTCACGTGTTCCCCTGGCCGTGCACCCGCACACACACGTGTGATGGTCACGTGTGTGCAACGATGTCCCCACGTGTGCAGAGACCCCACACGTGTGTTCAGGTGTGTTTGAGGTGTGTGTGCCCTCACACACGTGTGGCCCTGACTCTATCACACGTGTGTTGCCGTGTCGCTCACACACGTGTTGTTGCGCCTCTCACACGCATGTTACCGTTGTCTCACACACGTGTTCTGCCACGCCTCACACGCGTGTTACCCTGTCTCACATGTGTCAGACACATGACTGTGTCTCTCACACACATGTTACCGTGTCTCTCACGTGTGTTGTCGTGTCTCTCACACATGTTATCATGTCTCTCACACGTGTGTTTCCATGTCTCTCACACATGTGTGTTTCCGTGTCTCTCACACGTGTGTTCCGTGTCTCTCCCCCCGTGCTGTCCCACGGCTGTCCCGTCGCACACGCGTGT
>NW_021940316.1:0-1066 GCF_001715985.3 Manacus vitellinus
CCCCTTCCCCTGATGTTCAGTGAGGGGACTCTGAGCAGCAGGAAGGCCCCAAGCCCCCTGGCCCCACCTGCCATCCGTGTTGTAGTGCAGCTCCATGACGGCCCCGCTGTGCCCCTTCAGGGTGGCAAAGTTGTCACAGTCCCCATAGACATTCCACAGCACTGGGGGAGAGGGAGGCACAGGTGAGCACAGGAAACCTGGGAACAGCTCCCTGCTGGGCACGGAGCCCTTCTCTGGGAATTCAGCAAAACAAAGGATGCACCATCCCCACCACTGCCTCCAGTCTGGGATAACTCACAGTTCGTGATGCCTTGAGCTGATTTAGGGGTCTTGATTAAGGTGAATTCATTAAGAAAAGTAATAATCTTCCCCTCAGCAATCCCAAGCATTAAACTCTGCATTTCTGCAGAGTCCTGTCACCTCTGTGAGGGACCTGGGGACACAGGGCTGTGCCCAGCAAGACATTTCCAGCCCCATTGGGACAGTGAGCCCAGCCCAGCCCAGGGGACAGCAGTGACAGCAGGGACACTCACAGATGAGCCTGTCGAATCCAGCTGAGGCCAGGGTGTTGCCGTTGGGGTGGAACTTGCAGCAATAAACCTCCCCCTCGTGCCCTGAGAGCAGCATGATGGGGGCCTGGAGTGAGGAGCAGCGGGGGGGGCCCTGGGGACACAGAGGACACCATGAGTGACAAGGGACATCCCCAGTCTGTCAGACACTCCTCACAACAGAGCTTCCACACCACATCCCACCACTGTCCCATGGGGATTACAGAGTCATTGACATTGGAAAGTATCTCCAAAACCATCGAGTCCCCCCTGTGCCCGATGCCCACCTTGTCCCCCAGCCCAGAGCACTGAGTGCCACAGCCAGGCCTTCCTTGGGTACCTCCAGGGCTGGGGACTCCACCACCTTCCTGAGCAGCCCCTTCCAATGTCTGACAGCCTTTCCCATAAAGAAATTCCTGCTGATGTCCAACCTGACCCTCCCCTGGCACAGCCTGAGGCCGTTCCCTCTCCTCCTGTCCCTTGTTCCCTGGGAGCAGAGCCCGACCCCCCCCGGCTCC